>NW_008582281.1:7937-24360 GCF_000691845.1 Merops nubicus | reverse complement strand
GGTTCAGCTGTAGATGTTGATGTAATAGATGTTTAAAGTAACAAGAAGCAAAAATTAGTCCATTTATTCAGAAAAAAATCACACTGGCATTTTTGACTTCTCTGTCAATTTTTTTATCTTGCATTTAGAAAATTGACTTTTTTTTTTTTCCTTTTTTCCACTTCCTGTTTTATGGAGTAATACTAAAGAGACTGGAATAAAACCATAATGTGTTGATTCTGGTGAAGGGGTAGTTTTTCTCAACCTTTGCATAATAAACTTTATTACAGACAAGTTTAGATAAAAACTTTGTGTAATAAAATTTATTACAGACAAATTTAGATGAAAACATTCTCAAAAATGTATCATTTTCTCTGAGATAGGAGTTCTGAGATTTCAACACCTTGCAGCTCCGCTCAGCTCTCTGAGTAAGAAATTTGTCCTTAAAGTAATCAAACATGTAGGCTTGCTTGAGAGTGTTCTTATTTGGAAATTTAACTTAGACAGGCTTTTTATTGCTTATCCAATATTTCATTGTAAATTCCAGACTGATGACAGCTTGACATGGTCAGATAAACTGTACTACATGTATAGTAAAGCTAACTTATCCAGCTTGCATGCATCTTTATGAACATGCATCTCCAACAGAAATATGGTGACCCTTTTTTGTTCATTTGGTGAAAATGAAGGTGAAAAAAAAGGTAATGGATGCACAGTGAGGGCAAAAGTGGGTAATAAGCAAGACTGGTGGAAAGCAGAATATTTTCATATCTGAAGATGCTGCTTTCATAGCACTATTCAGGTAAATTTTTAATTAGAGATTTTATATGTTACCTAGCTCAGTTTGTTCTTGAGGAGGTCTTTAAACAGAAGAGCAGCTTATGGTTGTGTTCACATTGCAGGTCATCACTGTGTTAGTGTGTGGGGTTAAACCCCTAATTTAGCCTGTCGCTCGGACACAGACCCTGCTGCTCTCCAGCAGCAGCCCTCTGCCAGCCAGCCAGCCAGCGCAGCCTTCTCCATTGCTTTGTGCACCGAAGCCCTGAGGCTTCACTCCCATCACGTGTCCTGCTTTGCAGTTATTTTGCTCTGCTTTCTTTCTTTTCCCTATCATTGCATACTCCTTCTCTCTTTCCATCTTCAGGCAGAATTTAGTTCTCCATGCCGGTAACTTATTTTGCCACACTGCAAGTTTTTAAATGTCTAATTAAAAATAAGCATATAAGATCTCAAAAGACTTTTAATTATGCTTTAGCAGTTCCTTGAAAACTAATGGTGACTGTCCACAGCTACTCAGGTGATGATAATTAGCACGTAGTTAAGGGACATCTCGCTTCCCTTCTCCCCCTACATCGCCTCTGTGGCTGACACTATTTGTTTGCTCCTTTCAGCCACCTGTCCTTTCATTATGCAGCTGAGGAGCCTTGGCTGTTGCACATCTTTTGTAACTGTACTGCCTTTTCACAACACGTCTCCGGCTGCAGTGATGAAGCTGGCTTTGAAGATGCTCTTATATTTGCCCAAGTGCTTTTCCTCCTGCTTGCTTTTTTCTTAGCTGTGTTGTTAGGGGTACTTGTAGGGCTGCACAGCGTATGTTATCAGTAAAATGAAGTGGCTGAAAAAAGAAAAATCCTCATGTGTATCAGCAAAATGAGGAGACAAACAATGGTGCAGGGGAAAAAGCAGGGAACAGAAAACTAAAACTGGTCTGATCATCAAAGGAGTGTTGTTCTGTAAGTACATTCTGTATCACTTAAGGTGACTCTGTTTGCTTGTACCTGGATCACAGAGTCACTGTAAATATCATCCTCTGCAGTGGAGTTGTACATGGACATAATTCTTGGCTTTGTCTGTAATTAGCTTGCCTTCCTCTGAGGGTGAATGGAGACTCCTCTTGTGAAAATGTGTGGTCCTGCTGGAGGTGGGTGATGGAAGATTAAGCCTATGCTTCCCTCCTATGCACCAGCTGCCCCTGGAGACTGGGCGCCTGACACGTTTTCTTGAGGACAGCATGAGGAGGCTCTATAAGAGGAGAAGCTCAGAGAGCCTGTGTGAATAGCTAAGGTATAAACAGGCACTCCATACAACAGGTTGTGTTTTTCAAAGAAGTATAAGTCATTTGGGTACCCAGTTTACCCGAAATTAAAACTACATATCCAAATTTACATGGCTTTGAAAAGTCCCAGCTGGAGTCTGCTTAGTGGTAGGAGAGGAACAGACTGATAAAGCAGACTTGGCCACAGCACTGAAAAATGACTCAATGCTATAATTCAGCTTACAGCCTCTATTACATTTAACAGCATTTACTCACTACGTGTCCTAAAATATTTCTTTTGCTCCTTCTACTTGCATATCAGGGACAGATTTGTTTCAGATCTAGTAGAGAGAACATTTCTTTCAAGGACATTGTGGAGGAGTTGTTTGTACAAAGCTAATCAAAAATTGCAAAACTGGAAAAAAAACCCCTTATGTACTGAAATATAGAAAATAATAATGGCAAACTTTTCATGATAACATACCAAACAGCAAATAGGACATACAACCATTTACTCAAAAATTCTTTAATGTACAGGGTGTATTTCAGCACTGGAGACAAAATTATTCTGAACCACAAGAGTTGAGAAGCAGCAGTTTTTGCCATGAGTGAGAAAGATGATTTGTTAACATATTTTAGATAGCTAATTCATGTGACTGTCTGCTATGTCCCCAGTGCACCACACTGTGCAGTATGGAGAGTGCTGAGCTTGTCCCAGAAGCACTAGTCCTGCTCCCAGAAATGGGGTGGCTGGAGATCCATACATGTGCATTTGTTCTTGTTTTCACTTTCCAATCAACTATAATGCAGACATGCTTTATGAGTCATGTAACAAAGTGTTCTACCTCCTAGATTCCAGCTCACATTACCAGAAAAAAGCTTTGTAACTATCCTGTGAACTGTGCTCATGCCATTTGTTAACAAATTTGTGGTGCTTCACTCCAGTAAACAACTCTCTGTTGCATACTTAAGGATATGACTTTTTAAAAATTAAACCAATGCCAAACAGTATGTTAGATAAATATTGCAGTATACTCTGCATGGTAATGAAAGCCATTGAGTATGCAAATGTACCAAAATCATCTGTGTTCTCATCCCTTAGTCCTTTTTTTTTTTTTTTTAGAATGATCACACAGTTTTAAAAGCATGTGAGCAACTACTTCACAAAAACATTAAACAACTTAACATTCTTCAACTGAAAATTTTCTTGTAGGCTGCACATCTTTGTTAGACTTGGTTGTGTAGGAGGCTGTAAATTTCATATAGGTGCATTTGATTTAATTAGTTGGCTTGATATATGCCATTGTGTCTGTTTTGAATGTCAGGCCAGAGCATCAGCTAGGCTAAAACAGAAGGCTTCTACTCCATTCAAAGAAAGCACTTGAATTTGCATCCTCTGAGGAAAAGGAGCTCAGTTTGCATTAATATAGCTATATAAGAATCCAGAACCCAAATGCAAAAGATTGTGAAAACTCAGGTATGAAAAGAAATCATGGTTTATGTTTCACAGTCCAAATGTGTTCACTTGATCAGGTAGTTGGTGACTTCATGCGTCTTGTAATCTACTCCAGGCTAGAAAGGAAAGCCATTTTATGGTAGCTATAAATCCCACAGTTAGCCCTATAAGATATGTTTTCTTAATTTCTTTTTGCTTTTTGATGAAGCCTCCTGAAAACTTTTTTTTTTCCCTCCATCCATAGTCTTGTTTTGCATTTTCCACGGTGCTCATAAAAGCAGTCTGAATAATTCCTACACTAATTTTAAGTACAGTAAGGCTTTTAAAAAGTTATTGTATCCTCTCTTGTTGCTACCAGAAGAATAACTGCAAGACTTTCCTAGTTACCTAGTAAATCATGTTATTCTTAAAATTTGTTTCCCTTTGACCCTACCTTAGGATGTTTGTGTATGCATTGTTGTGACATCCAACAGAACTTCACTTACAATGTGCTTAATTGTAATATAAAAGTACTGAACACAGCATTGGACTTACTTTGTGTTATATTATTAAACATGCACAGACTGACTTTACATAAAACAAATCAAATAAGTGAGGGGTATGTTGGATTTACTCCGCAGAGCAAACTGAAAAACAGTCTGTTGTGCGGACTTGGTCCGGGAGGCAAGCAAGCTGCACCTACCCTGCCCTGCCTGGGTGCACTGGGCTGGGATGCAGCTTCAGGTCCTGCAGTGAAGAGAACCTGCCACGGGCTGTGTTGAGCTTGTCTCCAAGATCCTTCATCTAAAGACTAGAGGAAAGACATTTCTCAGTTCTTAACTTATTTCCCCTTTGCTGCAGAAGCAGCCTAGATTGTTCTGCTCAAGGGTACATAAGAAGCTCAGTTGAGGCTGCTTCTGGTTGGGGCAGGGACTAATAAATTCTAGAGCTATCACGTGGGTGAATTTTTATGAAGTTACTGTGTTAAACAAATCATTTGACAGGACCATTTACAGAACAAGTTATAGTCTAGAAATGGTATGAGCCCAGCTCATATTGACCTTTAAAAATAATCTCTGCAACAAATCAATGCCCTTTCACTGGCTTTGCAGTTATTCAAGTCCAAGCTGGAAAGGTAATACCCAATTTCGTGTGCCATAGGACCATTTTATTAGGGGATTTCTTTCTATTTAGCCGCTTATAACCTTGAACTAATGCTCCTTACAGCTTGCTGTCAGTGTCAGTATATCAGCACCTAATGACAATTTCTGATAAAGCATTTCTTGATTACCTGCAAGAATCACAATTATGCATTCTCACCCTTCAGACTTCTGCATCATTACAGATTAGCAAGCTCAACAATGTGGAAATTATGTTCTGTATGGCTGCAGAGCTAAGGGTGATTTACAAGCCTAACAGCAATATTAAGCAAGACAAATATTTTCCTGTAGTCAGTAAGCAAATTACTCCTCCTTTCATGTCTGCTGCACTTGATGTTTACAAAATTTACAATTACAATATTTACATTAGTATTTTAGTATATGCTTCTGATTCACATGAGAATCGTGAGGATGTACATTTCACTCCATTACATGTTGTTAATGCATTTTGGCTGTTGCAAGTTCTTGGTGTCCTTAGGTGTAACTGAGGCTAGATTTGTAGGGTTTACAGCCAGCAGTAACAGTGGCTGCTGGATTTTGACACTTGCACGTGTGCAGAATGAAATTCTCTCACTCTTCTTTGTAGATACACAAATAGGCATTATAGCACATGTGAAAGTACCTATTTATTCCTTGTTTGATCAGATTGTCCTAATGATTTAGACCTGAAGGTTATTTTTAAGTGAAAACTCAATTAAGCTGTCCTGGAAGAAACACAAGGACATTCTCACTTGAACTGAGCATTGCTATTTTCTCTGAGACCTTCCTGCATTTGTACACATGCTGTCACAGACAGTGTTTTTTCAATGTTTCCCAGAAGAGGGATCACTGGGACTATTCAAGTGACATCAACCTGGCTGTCTCTGCACAATGACACGTGTTATTCTCCAGGGTCCACTCTGGCTACCACTGTGTGTGAAGCTCCAGTTGGCATGGCAGAGGCTTCCTTAATTGCTTACAGGTGTTATATGAAACCATCCTCATTGAGGTCTGTCAAAACTGAGCTATTCACAGCTGACACATTCTTCCTATGTCTGAATTTTCCTTTTTTTTCTATTTTTTTGTTTGTTTTGTTTTTTGTTTTTCTTCTTTGTTTTTATCTCACTTGTAGCCCATATTTGTATGCATTTTTTTTCTAGATAAGACCTTGAAGAAGAAAAAGGCAGCTACTTTCAGATGGAGCTTGATCTGTTTATGAGTGCTATTTCTATGACAGGCAAGAACAGGAAGCAGAGCAATTCTTCTCTAAGTGTATACCCTACAGATTGCCAATGTAGCATATTCCTCTGTTTATCTGGATTATGGGAAATTGCATTTCATACAAATGTTGAAATGTTCCCAGAGGGGACAAATGATTACACCACTTGCTATGCAGAAGCTTTAAAGTTCTGGTTTGCTAAGTGAGTAGACTTAATATTTTAGAGGAATTATTTTTCTTGTTTATTTCTCTTACAGTCAGTAACTAAGTTCTCATTTTGGAATGACTGAAGTTAAAGTGGTGGTTGAAATTCTATGTAGATAAATGTGAAGTAATGCATTTTAGCAAAATCTCTTAATTTTACATTAACAGGAACTGAATGAATATTAGTATTCAGGAATAATATTTGGGGATTACAGAAGTTCCTCAGGAGCATGAACTCATTACCCAACAAGACTTAGCTTCTTTGCACTGCCAAAATATGTTATAAATGAGAAGGAAAAAAAGAAAATATCATTCTACTACTCTATAAGTCCATGGTATATCTGAATCATGAGCAGTATTCTATTCTGATCATGCCAATTTAGAAAGATGTCATAGAATATGAAGAGATTTAGGGAGGAACAATAAGGATGAACAAGTTATGAAGCAGTGTGTACATGTGGCAAGAAGACAAGGGTATTTTTGGAATTGTGAAAAATACAGGTCTCTAGACTCGTAAGTGACCAGAAGAAGGTGGTTAGGGAACTGGAAATTGGGAATTTGCCTCAAGTTACCTATGGCTTGAATTAATACAGCTGTTCTTTTGGGAGAACATAAGACCTTAGTGATGATATCTAGAAGTTTACTTAGCATTTTCTGTTTAAATACACCAATGAACCTGAGCTATGTTCAAAATGACACTGTTTGGAAATTTGAGTAAAATTTTGTCTTAGTGAAGGCTCTTCAAACTGCTGCAAAATCTGTCACAGGCAGCAAATTCTTTTTTGGGGACATTAAGAGAAAAATTGCTTTAAGTTTCTTTACTTTTTTTGTGTGTGTGTGTAGCATATCAACCTCTCAGTTAATAAAATTTTGCCATACACTTTGAGAGAGTGCCTGGATTTCTCCTTTAGATCCTTTCAGAATGTGATATGAGGAGCTTCAGCTATGAATCTGTCATTGAATGTTGAACTAGATGTTAAACACTCCTTTTCCCACATTGTTCTGCGTGATATTAATTAGCATGCTGAGATGCCTCTAGTTCTGTCTCCAACTGGAGAGGAAAAAATAGGGCTAGAAGTGGGAAGTAACTCTTCTTCATGCACCTGCTGTAATGAGTGAAAAGTGAGTGATATCTAATCCCAGACCTTAGCAGTCAAAGAATAATCTGTCTATCTGAGAACATAGGGATAGGCATTTAAAAATTCCAGTTAAAGCTTCTAATCACATTTACCCATACAGGTCTCAAAGCCAGGGATGTTTAAAAGCTCACTGTGGTGTAAATGTGCAATAGTAATAGCTTGCTATAGAAGGTGTCAGTTATGAAATGGGTTCTATTTCACGTTCTTAGAAGACATTTTGAGATATAATAGATAGTCACAGGAGTAATCAAATCAATGCCCTATGTTTTCATCAGTAATGGTCTTTTTTATTTTTAAGTCACAAACAAATTAGAGCTACTGACTTTACTGCCTATTGCTAAATTGGCCTGGAAGGATGGGAGCGATTGGAGTTCACCACTGTACCTATTGTATTACGCCACCAGTTGGAGTTATGAATATGAACATATGAATAAACAGGACCTAATTTTTCTGAGGCTCCAGCTGACTACAACAGTTAGACATCAACATATTTTCTTACCCATCTTATCTCTGACACCTTACCCATGGGAGTTCAGACTTCTTGTCTTTACTTCTTTCAACTGTGTTTTTTTTGTTGTTCTTGTGTAATCAGCCATATTTCCTGAAGGCATCCTTTCCCCATGCCACAAATAGGTAGTTCCTCAGGGATAAATTAACCACGGGACAAAGACTTCTGTCCAGGGTAGAATTAGTAAATTAATAAAAATGAGTTAATTAAAATTTAGCTGAGGGTAACATAGATCAGGGATTTTGCAAAATTTTTTTCAGTATGTTTAGTATTTGTATTAAACATTTGAATTTAATATACATTCATATGTGTTTAATTTTCTGACCTATAAAAAAAGAATGAAGAATTAATGATAGTTTCCACATTTTTATTCAACTTTTTAAAAACTACTGTGTCTTTATATGTACATCACTGAATTAAATCATTCCACACAAGAGCAACAAAAAAAGGTAATATTCCATCAGCATAAGGAATAATCTTTCTACTAACCAATTCACTCATTTAATTTATGTAAAGATAAAAGAACACTATTTCTGAATGAAGGAGAGGGAAATAATCTTCACTTTGAGAACCTAATTAAAAAATAAGATACATCAATTTTCAACTACATTGCTTAATACCAATATCAAAAGTTTCTAAAAAATAATGAAGGTCCACAAAAGTGTCTTCGTTCTGGAATGTGGCAATACTTCCTGTAGATATTTTGACAGAAATATAGAGGAGAAAGCTGCAACAATGAAGAAGCACCAATATTAAAGTACAGCCACTTCTATGAGTAATAAGATTTGTGAGTGAAGGGGAAAGCTCGTGCACAGGCACTTCTGCCTTTGGGCATAGTGAAGGGCAGATGACTGCTGAGCACCTTTCCAGACCTAATTTCTCTGGACCTGTGAGCCCAAGTCCCAGCCTGGCAGGATGATAATGTGCCTGTTGCTCCTGCAGTTTTGCAGCCATAGTGTACAGCCTTTTTGTTGTTGGATTCTTGAATAGTTTCCAGTGTAAACATAACATACATTTGGGTGGATTTGAGTCCTTGCCTAATAGACTTGCATTTTTGTTATTCATTGATGTAGTTGTACCTCAATGTAGTCAGCAAGACAGACTGGGTGGTACAGAGCTGGGTTCTGACTACATGTAGCTAATTTGCTGTGCTCAGGAGGCATCCCTCCGTCTATAGTGCAATTCCTGTGCCAGCCACTTGCCAGAATGCAGTGTGCTGTAAGGATGGATATGCTCTCTAAAAATCCTGGCTAGCAACTGATTAAAATTCTTTCTCAGTTTTGTTATTGACAGCAAGGCAAAGCTAGAAAGCTCTGCTCTAGGAACTAGATTTTCTGCATGCAGCAGAAATAAAACCAAAAAACCGTAATTTGTGTGGACTTCATATGAAACTGGCATGCTATTTTATTCTGAGATTTTTTTAATTAAAAACTTGCTATGTTGAGTAAAAAGATAAAGATATCAACAATAAACATTTTTGTTCAAATACTCATTTTCTTATAAAACATGTAGAAATTTACTGCTATTTACTATAAGAAAAAACGGAAAAGTTCCAGAATTAAATTGTAAGGACTATTTTACTCAGTTTTTGGGGAAAGTATTGAGTATTTTTTGCATAACATTTCCTCATTGTAACATTTACTTTTACGGATAGGTGGATAAGGAGAGACACAGTTCTCTGAAATGTGTGTGTTAGAAGAGACTGTCATTTCAAAGACATGCTCTCTATATATTGCCAGCCATGAATTCTAAAAATAAGCTTTAATCTCTCTCTGATTTTCCTATATACTGCTAAGCAGCCAACATGTTGTCAAAGCTTCAAAACCTGCAGATAGTCTCCTGATTCTCTGGCATGCCAGTAAAGAAGAAAGTAAAACTATGAATACTGAGCTGACAATTTCATCAAACACTTGTTTAGGGTAACGTTCAGATAAAAAAATATCTCTTCTAATAAGTCATCATCTTTCATCTTCAGACTACTATGGAGCTCATTATATACAAATTCTATTGAACTGCTTTACTGAGAAATAAATTCTAGTGTGTTTTTTAAATGTGAACTCCAAGTTACCTTGATGCTGGTACCATCAGCTTGTCTAGTACAGAAATACAATTAAAATCCATCTACCAGATCAAGTCCTCCTTCCTAACAAAAATGACTGGGTTTGATATTCTTTTATGAACAATGCAGAGTATCAGAAGTTTCATGGACTTTTATTTTGGGAAAAGGAAGAATGAGCATTTTGGGAACTTTAGTTATTTGTTTTTGCAATCATTCTCCAGTGAATTGTTGCTAGCACATTCACTCTGATGTGTTTTTAACACTGTACACTTACAGATGATAAAGCAGAAGAAATATCTTGGAAAAAATAACTGAAAAATTGATTTAACAAGTTTTGAATAATACAAGATATTTTTGAGTTCTGAACATGAAAAATGCATTGAATTTTTGCAGGCAATATTTATGACTTTTGTTAGACTTCTAATTCCTTGAATAAAACTTAAGGAATAATAGAAAAAAAAAAAAAGTTTAAAAGTCTGCTTTATTCTTCCATGTCTGACTTCTACTTTTCTCCATTTCTGATATCAGTGTACTTTGTTAAGTTTCATGTTAATTTCATAAAACATTAGCATGCAATTCATTGATACACTTACAATAGGTTATATATAGTAATTTGTTGGAGAGTCCATGAATTTGTATATGGAATATCCAGTTTGTTAGAGAGCATTTATCTTGGCCTCAACTGCAGCATTTATGGGGTAGCCTCTCTTTCTTCAATTTGAACTGTGACACACAGGCTTTTCCTAAATATATACATTAAGTTTCTGAGTATTCAATAGTATTGATGAAGCCATTTAGATGGCAAGAAATCCGTTACAGCATTGCAAACGGTAATACGTGGATGCCAAGAAGTGAGTGAGAGGATGAGAAATAAACCTCAGCTTTTCTTGAATTGTCATTTATTTTATATACTAATAATAAGAAACAAAAATTTGAGTAAGAGTAGAGCTTATTTTGTGTAGAGAAACCACAACAATGCCATGTGAGCCATCTGTTAAATTTTGTTGGTTTAGAACAAATGTCAAAAATCCAGGCTTTTTCATATGCAGATTTTGATTCACTATCTCTGCCTTATAAATTTATATCTCAGTTTTAGAGGTAGAGGAAATACTTAAGTATTGCTTATAGATCGCTTGACTTAAGCCTTGAAAGCACTTTATCCCCCATACCAAAAATACACAGATACAGTGACACACCTGACAAACATCTGTGAGTGCTCCATCCTCTTACAAACTTGTTTGGCTCATGCATCCATTAGTGTCGTCCAAATCTGAGCCTCCTTTATTGAGGACACTTAATCTCTAATTACATGTACAACCGTTGGTTCTCTACTTTTTCAACTCATTGTAAGATTAATGTATTCATATAATTAGTTGGTGGATAAAGTCCTGAATGACATGCTCATGGCCCATAAACACCAAAGATTAATCATGTACTTAGAACAAGAAGATTATAATTTAGATAAAAAAAATCAAGTTCTCTGAAGTAAAGAAATGCCAGATTTACTGTTGTCCACTCCAACCTACCTTCCTTTACTGGCCATCTGTTTCAGCTGTTGTGCAAAAGCAAGCAGAGTCCAGCTTGCATAGTGAAGCAAAAGATACTTATTTACCAGTATTTTAACATAATTTGCTCAGATTTGTGTGTTTTTTCTAAGGGGAAGAAAGGTAATCATACATTTTAATGTTAAGCACTGTTAAGAATAACCCTTGTAGATCTAGATCTTGATTTGATTCTTGAAACCTTAGTAAGTATCCACTTAACACTTGAAATATGGGATGGATCTCATAGCTATGTAGACTTATTCTGGTCCCCTTGATCCCACAGCAGTTTCTGCTGCTATCTAACTGAAAAGTCTGAACTATCTTGAAAGGCTGCTTGCCATAGTCTTACCTTGGTGAAATCTCCCAAGAAACACCAGCAACAGAAGGAAAACACAGTTTCCCCTTTCCCTTAAATCATCCTGCAAAATTTGAGTGAAATTGCACAGAATTTAAAAAACACTTGACTTTTTCTACTAACTGATTTTTAAAGGCTGACAAAAGTATTTGCCTTCTGTAAAATTCTGAAAGAAAAGTTTTCTGCAGAATCTTCTACACTGGAAAGTACAAGGTAATTAAAACGTGCTACCAAGTCTACCTTACAATAAAAGGAAATTATTAGTACTTATGACTGAATTGAGGAAATGGTATCCAAATTTAGAAGGTTCAGTTGAAATTCTGTAAACAGAGGATTGTCAGTGTCAGCTTGTGAGCCAGATAATATATTTAAGTTTTCTGAAGCTTGAAGTCTGTTATCTATATGTCTGTGGTCTTACTCCTAGCATTGTGCTGTAATGGAGCTACAAAGGATTAAATGGCAGACATGAAACAGAGCCCTTGCTTTTGATTCACCTTTCAGCCTCCACATCCACCCGTGTAAAATATAGGAAATGTCACTGTCCTTTGTTTGATGGGAAACATGAACCTTGTTATGGACCAGGAGTCTATTCTGCTAAGCAGCATACAAACACACAGCATCAAAAAGAGGCTGCTCTGCAGAGAATTTCTGCTTTTACTGTACATTATGTTTGTCTCTGCAGTAACTGAGTGCCTTCCAGTAGTGCACTGAGCAATGCAACTACCATCTGGCATGTGTTTGTTCGCTCACTCTCTCCCCATGGGGAGAAGTGTGTGCAGTGGAGTGTTATGTTTCTGAATTTTTATACATAGATACTGGCACGTGCTGTTATAATGTTTATGCTAGAAATGGCAAGGTCATGATTTGCACTTGGAGTAAAAAATGGTGATGTTTAGGATGTTACCTAGTTAATTCTTTGTGTGCAGGGTCTTGAGAAAGATCTCTCTGCTGCCTAAGAAGAAATGGTGTTTTGAATTTAATGCAGCATTTTTCCAACATGGATAGCCTCTAGTCACCCTCTGTCTTTAGCGAGGAGTTGCCAGGGGCTTCCATCCCTTTCTCCAGATGGTGTTGGGAGCTCAGGGCAAGAAAAGGGAAGAGGAAAAGTTAAATTTAAAAGTGTTCATACTCACAGAAGCGAAATCTGTTCTTCCTGAAACTAGGAAAAATCATGACAAAACAAATTCTCCACTCATTCACATCCTGTGCCATCCCACATAATAGAAAATACTGTTCCATCTGTAAATACATGAGGCATGTATTATTTTTTGTATTAATTTTTGTCATTACAAATACATTAGTGCTTCCAAAACTTGGAATTCAACATAAATGTACATCTTTGGTATTTGCTGAAACAAACCAAAACAAAATGGAAAAATTGTTCATCACCATCATTCACAAATGGGCCAAGGAGGGAGGTAATAATTATTAAAGAATGAGTTGTTCTTAAGTATGAATTATTTTTTAATGTTCCAGAGTCTTACGTATAATGACAACCTTGCATTAGCCTAGCTGAAATGCCAGGGAAGAGTATTTCTGACAAGACAGGCATCTCTATTTCTTTAGTTATTTCACAATCCAGACAGATGTCATGTGGAATATGTATATTTAAGCTTGAAAAGGGAAATAAACCTACTGTATAAAGATTTCTTTCCAAAGGGAATTTCTAGAAGACTTCTGAAGAAGTCACCATAAGTACACATGTAATCGTTGAGGAGACTCTGGATCTGTTGTAATCAAGTGCTCTCTTCCTCATGTGTATTCTAAATGGATGAGACCTCTATCAGTTCCCTAGCTCTTTTCCTTTGTAGTTATTTCTTATTGCTCCATAGCCTTTCCATGAAGCTGTATATTTAGCCAGACCCTTTCAAAGAACTCCTATTACAACATTTTTTTTCCCCCTTATAGATTGATTTTTTTATTAATTTAGCAGCAGAAGTTGGTGATTAAGCCATTATTAGGAATTTTAGAGTAGAGCAGTTCTGGCAGAAAAAGTATAATACAAAGGGCAGAGCAGGTCACTGAGAGACAAGACTTTGAAATTCCATCCTGAGTTCTGCCAGTAATTTCCTACATGGTTTTAAACACCTTACTTAATTTCTAAGTAGTTGTTTACCCATCTGCTCATAAAACACATAACCTTGTCTAATAAAGATGTTACAGCATTAAATTTTTGATTTAAACTCTTGCACATTTTGGTTTCTGTAAATGAAGATTTTCTCTTAAATCTTTGCTAAGCTTTTAGAGAGCTAATTAATTTGGAATAATTTTTATGATGGTTTTATTGGTTGTTATAAAAGCCAGTAGCTCCACCTTTCACAGTTCATAAGAAATGCCTTCAGTTTACTGTCAATTTAAACTTGTGATTTTCAAAATCTCATATAAAATCGCTTCTCCTTCAAGAGTGATGCTCCAGATTTTAATCTGCTTCTGTAGTTAGTGGTGGAATAAACTACAAAGAACCTTCACATTGTAAACCACAAAGATATGTCTTTATGTACAATTGATAAAATTAGCACTTTGCATGTAACTTCTGTTTCAGTGCTTGAAGCTGTTTGCTCCTCTTTGAGTATGGGCAAAATAGAGGGAACAATGTTTTCGCTGTGTTACACAGTTTTGCAGTAAGAAACTACATACTTTTGAAGGTACATTTTGAATCTGTAACCGCCAGATACAAGCCTGTATACCAATTGCAAAAGTTTGAGATGTAGGGGTCTGCACAGAGGCCCCATCATCCGTTTGTTCTTTCTGAGTGCTGATCCATTATCTCCTGCCTAAGTGTATTGCACAGATACTGGAGGCTTTAATTTACTAAGCTGTTAGCCATCAGCCATCCTTTTTTAATGCCAAAAGACCATGTTAGGGACATTGTTTGTTTCATGGGTATAAAAAGATCCAGCACAAGAGAGTATTTACTTACTTAGCACAAGCTATAGCTTTGTGGGTGATTCTTTAAGATATAGGACTTGAAAGCTTAAACTAAGGCCTATCTAGAAACCACAATCCTCACTTCCTGGACAAGCACTCATTTAATTACATGTATTGAATGAGGAATGGTCACTAGTTTTGAGAGTTTTGATTTTTTTACCAGCTATGTGGTAACACAGGTGCATATCAATATATGTATTCATATAATTTTTTGATCACACCTAGAAAACCAAGCCTTCAATAGGATGAAGACACGGGGAAGGTCAGGATGAATGTTACTGGATTTGGAAGTAGACATCTAAAACAGCTTGTGAAGTCATGGTTTAGAATTGCCTATTTCTCTTCAGTGGCCCTGAAGAGAGCCAAGTGAAAAAGTTCAAGTGTCTTCCTTCTGGGTTAGGAGAAGCTTATCTTTTGTTTCTGGCTTTGGAAAGGCCATAGGTGTGTGATACTCATGCACCTGTTTTGTCCACTCAGCTCAAGAAGGTTTCACAGTTGTAGCACATCTCTGTTAAGAAGGTTTGGCAGACTCTGTGGTGCTCAAACAATTCAATGTGGGGAGGGAATTGACTTCTGCTCCCAAAATCTGTGAGTGCATCAAGAGATGTACTTAAACCCTGCTACAAAGAAAACCAAGTAATCCAGTGATAAGCAACAGTAGGTCTAGTCTTAAATTGTTGTGCAATAGAACCAGCGTAGAGGAGGAGGATGGTTGCGTAAAGGCACATATTTCACCCAGAGGAAGAAGTGAAGATTATAAGGAAACTTTATTCTAAGCAGGGTGATCTGAGATTTACAAATTGTGGCAGAAGATGCTGAAAAGAGAAGACAAAAAACTGAACTGCTTACCCTGTTCCAGTTTTTCATGATTACTCCAGTGATGCTGAGACTTCCATTTCCCAGCACACATCAGTGCCTACCAGGAAGAGTGCTCTTCAGCTATTGCTCAAAATTTTGAAAAAAAGAATTAACTGTCTTCTAAAAGTTTTACATAATTCTATCTATTTATAATTACATATATACATTTCTAAAATTCTACAGAAGTGCTATGTTAAATGTATCATATCTGGGCATTGCTAATTCTTACCAGAGATGGGACATCTTTAAATTAAAGTGTTATCAAAATCATGGAATGATGATGCCAACCATGCCATTTCCAGCATAAAACATGGGTTTGGTTTTTTTTTTTTTTCCTGGGAACATTTGTTAGACAGAATGCAAGCCAATTAGGTATTTCTTTATGAGGATCCATTACAGTTCATTCTAAAGCAGCTATAAATATTACCAAATAGTTCCATTTAAATTGTTATCTGTTACTGCCAGTCTAAATCTTTCACAGAGGAGTTTTATCAGAATAAAATGCTGACAGCACTTTTTTAAACTAAACTAGAGAAGTCAGGGATATAGTCTGTAATTTCCAGTACCCATAATATCTGCTGGATGAAAACTATTAATTTGTTTGGCACTTTTACCCATTTCACACTTGAAGATCATAAATGGAAGCTGTGTTGTTTTAAGCCTGACAAGATAAAACTGAATACCCAGCCTAGGATGCGAGCTTTATTTAAAAAAAAAGAAAAAAAGCAGTTCTCAATTTGTTTAAAAACCTTGAGTGTCTTATGTGTGAGTGAAAGCTGTGATTAAAGACGTAACTGAGGTAAGAGCTGTTATGTTCAACACTTACATTAATGGCTAGATGAACTACCACTCGTTTCCACTTTTTGAGGAATGCTTGGTATCTCAGGAGGGAAATATCAGTCACTGATGGCCTTCAACTCCAAAGTGTTATTAAGCCTTATATGGTCTACAGAATGCAATCAATCCCAATAGTGTTTGACCTCAGCTTTTACATCTGAATTGTGTGTTAACACTATTTTTT
>NW_008582281.1:0-7864 GCF_000691845.1 Merops nubicus | reverse complement strand
TGCTTGTGGTGATAGGGAAAGATGACTAAATGTTGATAGTATTGGGACTGCCACTAATTTTAGTTGTGGTCTTTGTCTTTTGGGAAAGTTATGTATTGCACCCTACCTATTATGAAGGAACTCCCCTACCCAATTCCTGTAGCAGAATCTTATGAGTCTCTTCCATTTCTTCATAGATGCATCTGCTTCTTTGCCCAATATGCCATCAGCTTTTCTGATTGGGAACTGCTCTCCATCTCCTTTTTTTTAAGGCAAGGTTATGTAGAGCAAGAAATAAGAGTGCTGACACCAGACACATGGAGCAGTGCTAAGGCAAGTGAGTCAGCAAAAACTACTCTTTCACCCTCTTCTCCTGCTACTTCTAGCTCGTTCCCCTCCATTCCTCATTTCTTGGCTAAACAATACATGGGCCTGAGCCCAAGCCACCAGGTGTGAAGTGAGTCGGCCTGTCTCCAGAAGATGAGACATACAAGTTTGTAGGCAGAATTTAATTTTAACATTCACCAAATTTGCCTGAATTGTTGCCAGCACAGCTATGAAAAGAGAAGAAAAGAGACGAGAAAGCCTGGATAGTAAGTAGTCATTCATCAGAGAACAGAGTTTTATCCCATGCTGTTAATGCACTTTAATAATTAGATTATAATAACTGGACATAAATTTTCAGGTTGTCAGAGCCTTTGTATCTTCTGTACTCCTTTGTGCTCACTGCTTCATTTGTTGCATTTGCTACGTTTGTTCCTGTTTGGTAGGCTGAACTAAAATGAAATCTTGAAGGCTATACTTACGAATTAATTTTAGGAGATTTTGATTTGTTAGGCTGAAGAGGGAACTGAATTTGCCTTTCTGATGTACTGCTTTAAAAAGAATATATAAATGGTACACACTATTACACTGGTTAGGATCCAGAGTGATTTGAAGAATAGACCAAAATGTTATGCAGGAGTGAATGGGGCATGACTGATGCTAGCTAAGAAGACAAGACCTTTTGGGTCCCCCTGGTAGGTCTGGTGGGATATCTGAAGAAGGTCAGCAGACCACTGTGAAGTCAGACTTGATGACTTGTCTTCTCTCATGCAAAGAGCCTACAGTCACATGGAGGTATTCCTGTGCTGGAAACCTATATGCCCATCTTCCCCATCTCTTCCCTGTATTGATAATATAATTTCTTGAGGATCGTATCAATACACAGAAGCTGAAATATCACACTTCCTGTCAGAACAGACCAAATCAAAAAAGCTAGTGACTGTGCAGGTAAGAGTCAGGGGCAGGGAACAGATACTTGTGAATTCCTAAAAGATGCAAAAATATTTGGAACAGACTCTGCAATTACACTTTTGTTTTCATAGTGACTTGAAACTCTATTTACTGTTGGCAATGACTCCAACTAATTAAGGAATTAGTTCTTGTTCTTTTCCATAGGATTGTTTAGGTTAATTTACAGCTACCAGTAAACAATAAATAATTTACATTTCTACAGAGATATGTTTTTTATTGCTTGAGTAGTCACTTGACAACTTGTTAAGTTGGAGCTGTGTAATTGGGAGCTGAGAAAATTCTTTGGTGGCAGCAGAAAAATATATGATTTAAAAGGAGCTTATTCAAAGCCAAGAAAAAATAGCAATAGGTTTAATACTGTTCAAGCACAGCTGCAAAGAAAAATTCTACTCATTGAGCTAGTCCATGGTACTCAGAGTAGAGTTCTAGCAGTGTGAAGTGAGAAGCAAGTGCTTCAATTACAGCCTGTTGATCTGGGTTACCAAAAAAGGACATAGCCATAAATTACAAAGATATTTATTTAAGCTAGAGAAATAGTCTCTGGTTTACATTTTGCTGCTCTTAAGTATGACACAGTCTTCAGAACTCTGAAACTGACTATTTATTTCTACTGAATCTTAGTAGAAACTCTCCATTAGTAAATCTTTCAAAGAAACTACTTTAAAGTGTGTATAAATCTCTGTATAAATGCATATAACCAAATAAATTTAAACTTCAGTTTCTAGAAAGTCATTCTATACTTGTGGGGTAAGAGCTACTAGGCAAAACATGTAATATAGTATTTCTGTAAAGTAGCATGTAATCCTACTTTAAGTGTAGTCTTTGACTGCAAGTAATATATTACAAAAATATTGGATGCTAGGAGCTCATTTTTCATAAAGGTAGTGTCAGAAAAGCATTCAAAATTATTTCCTTAAGGGCTCAGCCAAGTCTCTCTACACTGAATAAAGATTCACTTTCTTCTGGGGATAAAAGCTGCTTCTTGTTGGAGCAATTACTGCCAGAGCCTACCATCAACATCTTAGTACCTGAAACGGTTTCACAAGGGTAACTCATCTTTTCACACGCTAATTCACGTTTGAATAGGACAGCATTTGCGGCTATCTTTTTGTGTTTATAGATGAATCCACTGAACTATCCACCAGTTCCTTCATGAAAACGACCTCTGCTTTACAGGCAGGAGTATTTTACTTACAAAGTATAATAAAGAAAAGAAAGAATTCCTCCAGAAGGGAGGCTGCTCCAGTCTACTGTGAGCAGTTCTCTCATCTGAGTTCATGGGCCTTAGATCCAAATGTGAGTAGGAGCAATTAAAGTGTAATGCCTGTAGTCCACACAAATCCTGTAAACCATGTAAATCATGTGAAATATTGTTGTGTGAAGCAGAGGATAAATTTGGTGAGATAAACCCTCTTGAGTTATAGCCAGTCCTCAGAGATTAGAGGGGCTAGGGGCAGCTAAACTTATCTCTGAATAGGTATGCCAGTTATGGCTGTGGCTATAGGTCCAGCAGAAGATGAATTAATAGCCTGTCAGCTGTAGGTCTGCACACATTCAAAAGAACCAGCTGAGTGTACTAATAGTACAGCTTATTCCCCATGCAACATAAACAGATCCTTTAAGACTGCTAGTAATAAATTCACTAAACTGCAGACTAGCTCTATAGCTCTAAAAATACAGCCACAATTGCAATAATCTCCCAGGAAAAACACACTCAGCATAGCCAAGGCCACAAATCTTTCCAAAAGGTGTCCCTTCCAGGGAGGGGTGAGGAGAACAAAACTTGTTGGTCTGTCCTTACAACTTGGTGCCAAATTCTTGTCATTTATGCTTCATTCTTCATTGCCTACTAATGTGCAAGTTGTTGGGATGAGACTGTAGTCACATCATCGTGAGTTGGTCTTTTCAGTTGCACAAACATTGATGACTTCTGCCAGATGCAGGTAACTGCTTCGATAAGCAAGAGAATGGCCTCAATCCACATAATCCTACAGCTGGCTTCAATCCACATTCCTCCTCTGTGCCATTGTCAAGCAAAGACTACAAGATCTTCATCCAGTCTCTGTCTACTCCAGTCACTAGATGTTTCTCAACAGTGATGAGCTTTGCTGTTTTCAATTGTTTGTGCTTCCTGCTTCCAACAACTGAGTGAACCCCATGAACCAGGTAAATCATGTGAACCTGGTAAACTACATAAACCCAGCTGTCAATAGTGGGTACTACCCTTGTAATTAGAGGGACCCTGCCTCCAGCCAACTGGAGGAGAGGGACAGCAGAGTTTATTGGACCGTGTGGATTTGATGGCCTAACATGTTTAAACCACGGTAGCTCCTATCCAGAAACTGATCCATCAACTAGAGGGTCAAAGGATGATTAGCAAAACTTGCTCATATTTTAACAGTTATATATGGCCCACAGGAAAATCTAATGGAGAATGGAGATTAACAGTGGCCTGAATGAAGTTACACCAGTGGTCAGTGCTGCTGTGCTGGACATACTAGAACTCCAGTATGAACTGGAGTCAAAGGCAGCTGAATGGTATGCTACAACTGACACTGTTAACACTTTTTTTTTTCCCATTCCTATAGCACCATAGTGTAGGCTGCAGTTTACTTTCACCATGAGAGTTGTCCAGTACCCCTGAAATTGAGTGTCTCAGCGATGGAAACACAGCCCCATCATTTGCCATGCACCAGAGAAAGGTGGAGCTCTTGAACATCTGTAGTACTTTGACGACATCATTGTATCTGGCAACACAGCAGAATAAGTCTTTGAGAAAGGAAGGAAAATGATTACAGAATCACAGAATATTAGGAGTTGGAAGGGGCCTCTGGAGATCATGGAGTCCACCCCCTCTGCCAGAGCAGTCTCATCTAGTCTAGGGCAAATCACATAGGAATGCATCCAGGTAGGTCTTAAAGATCTCCAAGGAAGGAGAATTCACAGCCTCCCTGGGGAGCCTGTTCCAGGGCCCTGTAACCCTTATGGTAAAGTTCTTCCTCATGTTGAGGTGGAATTTGCTGTGCTCCAGCTTGTGTTCATTGCCCCTTGTTCTACCTTCTTTCCTTGCTCCTTTCTTCTTGAAACTCAGCCCTCATATATTTATACCCATTAATTAGATCCCCCCTTAGTCTTCTCTCCTCCAGACTAAAAAGCCCCAGGTCTCTCAGCATCTCCTCATCAGGCAAGTGTTCCAGTCCCCCAGTCATCCTCGTAGCCCTTTGCTGGACTCTCTCCAGTAGATCTCTGTCCCTCTTGAAATGGGGAGCCCAGAACTGGACACAATACTCCAGGTGAGGTCTCACCAGGGCAGAGTAGAGGGGGAGGAGGACCTCCCTTCTTCTGCTGCACACACTTTCCTCATTATTCCGAGGATACCATTTGCCCTCCTGGCCAGAAGGGCACACTGCTGTCCCATGGACAACTTGTTGTCCACCAGGACTCCAAGGTCCCCCTGCACGGGGCTGCTCTCTAGCAGATCTCCTCCTAACCTGTACTGGTGCATTTTATTCCTCCTGCCCAGGTGCAGGACTCTGCACTTGTTCTTGTTGAACCGTGTTAGGTTTCTCTTGGCCCATTTCTCCAGCCTGTCCAAATCTCTCTGAATGGCTGCACAGCCTTCAGGTGTGTCAGCCAAACCTCCCAGTTTTGTGTCATCAGCAGACTTGCTGAGAAGACACCCTGTACCATCATTGAGGTAACCAAAATTCTTTAGGTGCCTGTTTTGCCATAACAAGAAGCAAGGTCAAAGGACCTGCATGAGGCATATAGTTCGGAGAAGCTAAATGACAAAATGAAGAATTGCCAGATCCCAAGGGACGTGGTTAATAAAATAACTGCTATGTTCCCACCAATTAACACAAAAGGAAACACAATTCTTCTTAGGTGTTGGGGGTTTCTGGAGAATGAATAATCCTGGTTACAATCAGGTTGTAAGACCTTCCTATGAACTGACTTGGAAGAAAAATTTTAATTGTAACCCTGACTAAAAGCAGGCCTTTGAACAGATCAAACAAGAGATCATGCATGCAGTAGCCCTTGAGCCAGTACAGATAAGACTGGACAGTAAAAATGTATTCTATACTGCAGGCAGGGATAACAATCCTACCTGGGACCTCTGGAAGAAAGCATCAGGGGAGACTTGAGGTCAACCCCTAGGATTTTGGAGGCAAGGATACAAACTCTGACTCTACAGCTACACTCCCACTGAAAAAGAAGTCTCGGCAGCATATGAAGGAGTTCAAGCTGCCTTGGAAGTGATTGAAACTGAAGCACAGCTCCTCCTGGTGCCACGATTACCAGTACTAGGCTGGATGTTCAAGGGCAAGTTCCCTTCCACTCACCATGACACTGACACATCATGGAGTAAATGGCTACCACTAATCACACAGAGATCTCAAATAGGGCATCCCAATAGCCCAGTAATCTTAGAAGTGATCATCGATTGGCCAGAAGGTAAAGACTTTGGAATGCTGCCAAAAGAGATAGTGGCACGTGCTGAGGAAGCCCCACAATATAGTCAATTATCAGATCATGAGAAGCAATATGCTCTGCTTACTGATGGATCTTGCAGTCTCCTAGGAGCTCATCAGAGGTGGAAAGCTGCTGTGTGGAGTCCCACATGAGTTGCAGAAGCAGCTGAAGGAAAGGGAGAATCGAGTCAGTTTGCAGAGTTAAAAGCCATCCAGCTTGCCCTGGACATTGCTGAACGAGAGAAGTGGCTGGCGTTCTGTCCCTACACTGGCTCCTGGATGGCAGCAAATGCTTTGTGGGGGTGGCTGAAACAGTGGGAGCAGAGTAACTGCCAACCCAGAGGTAAACCTATTTCAGCTGCAACACTGTGGCAAGACGTTGCTGCTTGGCTGGAGAAACTAGTTGTAGAAGTAAGTCACACAGATTCCCACAGGCCTAAAAGCTGGGGCACTAAGGAACAACAAAACAACCAGCGAGTAGATCAGGCTGCTAAAATGTTCCAGACAGTCTTATACTGGGAATATTGAAGTGAAGTATCTTTAGCTCAATGGGCCCATGATACTTCAGGACATCAGGGACAAGATGCAACATACAGATATACTCATGACTGAAGGGCTGATTTAACTACAGGCACTATTAAGCAGGTTGTCCACAATCGTGAAACTTTCAAACACACCACTATTAGGCAAGATAAATATTTAAAACCTTTGTGGTATCAGGGACAATGGTCAAAATATAAAAATGGGGAGGCCTGGCAGACTAACCATAGCACAGACCCCCAAACATGTTCCATGCTTACAATGGTGGAAGCGACTACTGGACAGCTGGAAATATATCCAGTGCCCCACACCACTGCCCCAAACACCATCCTGAGTCTTCAAAAGCAGATCTTGTGACGATGCTGTACTGTAGAAAAAAAAATTATTCAGACAATGGGACTTATTTCAAAAAACATTTTATAAACAACTGGGACAAAGAACTTTGTTACTGATTGGGTATATCGCACCTCCAGTTATGCATCAGCCTCCTGAAAAATTGAGTGATAGAATGGACTGTTAAATACTCTGAGAGCAATGCAGGGGATAGAACCTTTAAAAACTGGGACAAGCATTTAGCACAAGCCACCTGGTTAGTTAACACCAGAGGATCCATCAATCGAACCAGTCCTGCTCAGTCAGACCCTTTACATACAGTAAAAGAAAATAAAGTCCCTGTGGTGTTTGAAAAGAATCTGTTGGGCAAAATTATGTGAGTGTTTCCTGTCTTGGGCAAAGGCAAACCCATTCATGGGATTGCTCTTGCTCAAGGATCTAGAAGTACTTGATAGGTGATGATGAAATATGGTGAAATACAATGTGTGCCTCAAAGAAATTTAACTTTGCGTGAAGGTACTAAATTTAAAGTTGTATAATGTTAATTGCATAATGCTAACAATGTTCAATAAGTGTCTTTCAGGATAGCATAGTGATGACAGGAACTAGCTTCATCAGGTGGCATCCAGTAATCTCCTGAGATGAATCTACAATCCCTGGGCACAAACTGTGATGAATTCCATAACATCTTTCCTGCCTTGAAAGATTGCTATCACAAATGGAAATCTGCGGTCATGAACTAAAGGAACTTTTCTGCAGAAAGAAATGATAACCTAGTGATGGGTATGAGGTAAATGGCGTGGAATAGGGGGTGGAGTGTCCTGGTTTGGCTTAGAACAGAACTAGTTCAACAGGCTGCCCAGGGAAGTCCTTGAATCACCATCCCAGGATGTATTTAAAAATCATGTGGATAAGGTGCTTAGGCACATGGTTTAGCAGTGGTCTTGGTAGCGTTAGGTTAATGGTTGGACTTGGTGATCTAGAAGGTCTTTTCCAACCCAAATGATTCTGTGATTCTAGAGTTCTGTTTAGTGATGTTACTTTTCAGTTGCCTCTTCTAAGTAATGACACTTTCTGAAGTTAATGGCATATTTTTGCAGAGAGTGTCTGATTCTAGCAGTGGTAACACCTGATGTTTAGGGTTGCTACCAAGGATTGGTGTACAGAAAGGTTCTTGCTTATACTTCCTGCTGTGTGGACTAAGGTCACTCCTGTCCCCCGGGCCGCGCTTAATATAGAGTTTT
>NW_008582280.1:13801-29625 GCF_000691845.1 Merops nubicus | reverse complement strand
CCCCAGGCTCTCTGACAATCTATTCAGCTCCGGCTCCAGATGAGCACGGGGACGGTTCGATTTTCAGCTCCGTGCAGAAGGTGCCCATTTATCTTGGGGCACCCATTCTGTCAAGGGGTAGGCAGGGTGGGGTGCGAGAGGCTCCGGGAGAGCCTGTGCTGGTCTACACAGACCTGTGCCAGGAAAGGGCCAAACGAAGACTCTGCAAGGAGGTAAGGACAGAGAGCATTGAGGTTCTCCAAATGAAAAGTTAAAGACTTTTCAAGAAAAGCCCTTTTCTGAAACCCAAAATCCGAGGGACGCGGATCCCCTCTGTCACGTTGCTCAATGCCCTTAAAACACAGGAGTTAGGAGGGTGGAGGATGCCTATAACTGGGAATTTGGAAGTTGCTCATATGCCGTCAGGAAGCAGTAATGGGCAGAGATAGCACTGGGTTCTGCTTCATTAAATATGTTAATCAGGTTGGTGGTTCGCCACCAGGGAGAGAGAAGGCCAGAGAAGAGCATCTGAAAACAGAAAGAGCAGGTACAGCTTGTTGTTGAAGTCCTGTTTACAGAAGGGATTAACAGCATCATTTAAACATCCAAATTAATTTATTAAGATGCCTTTACTACTCTTTTCTCATTTCAATAGACAATTGTCAGCAGCACTGCTCCATCAGGAGCTTCACTCCCCTCACACTGCTCCAGAAGGAGATGGAGCTGTCGTTGCTCTTTTAACCACAGTCCTTCAGCCTCAAAGCCACATCCACCTTTCCATCCTAATTTTATCACATATATTAAGATGTACAGAGCAGCATGTATGATTAACAACTTGCTTTCACCTTGTCTGAGCTCTAGCAAAAGCTGCAGGAAGGAAGATGTGTTTTGAGTCACCATGAACAAACACTGAGGACCAGAAGCTTACACCAGAGCCTGCTCAGTGGTACCAGTGGATAAAGTAAATCAGCAGGTTCTCTCCTATAGCAGAACTAGCCTGCTTCATTATGTACATTAGGCAAGAGAGGGAAGAAAAAGGGGAGAAATAGTAAGAAAATTATCACCCTTTTAGTTGGGTTGCTGATAGAGATAAGCAGGTTCACATCTAGAACCCCGAGCAGCAGACAGTGCAATCACTGCTACTTATAAACCTCTAGTTATCATATAAGACATGTGATAACCCCCAGCTCTGGGGGTTGTTTGGGGGAAGGAGTGCCTGTAACCCTCTAAGAGGACAGTTCACACAAAACCTCACCTCCCTTCCCTCCATCTGACAAGCTGGAATACTCTCTGCAAACCACTGCAAAAAAATTCTGCATACAGCAAGAGAGCAAAAGCTTGTGAGCAACCTGCCCGTCCTCCGAGAGCTGGGCTCACTCCCTGCCCACGCTCCTGGGCTGCTTCTCCTGCACTCCTTGCTGTGGAAAGCAGGTTATCCAGGGGCAAACAGCCCCTACAGCTTGTCTGCCTACCAATAACCTCTCAGTATAAAAACTGTATTTAATTTCTGTAACACATAAGAGGAATGCTAAAACATTTCACCCAAGAAACACCAAAGACTGTTACTACAGGCTCTACAATGGGCCTATTTCCCATTTTCAAGTCCACAAAAGAGCCAGGACCTCACAAAACTGTGTCAAGGTCAGCATTAATTTGTTTGTCTCAATGGCAAAAATTATATTTTGGACACTCTGTAGAGTTACAACAAGCCAAATTCCTGCCTGGTACATCAGAAGTTAAAGTTCAATTGGAGCTACAGTATTAAACATTAATTTGTTTGTCTCAATGGCAAATTATATTTTGGACACTCTGTAGAATTATAACAAGCCAAATTCCTGCCTAGTACATCAGAAGTTAAAAGTTCAATTGGACCTACAGTATTAGTTTGACAGACTTGGGGAAACATACATTATAAAGCCACACAAAGTCCCAGGCTTCCTGTGAAAGACCTCTGAAAGTTAAAGAACTAACAAACGTAATGATTTAAAGTGTGTAAATATCAGAAATTGTGCCTTCTGGTTTTTCATCATCCTGTATTTAAATGGATCATATTCAGAAGATATTTTTTCTCTGTTAAAATACAGAGCTGAAATGTTCTTTTAAAAATAAGGGTGAGATTGATGCCTTGCTTGCTCGTGGCCCAGCTCTAGACCTTTGAGTTACACTGTTTGGTCCTTCTATAAAGACATGTAGTCAGAAGGTTGAAAATTAAGCATCCAGCACTAGCTCTTCAGCAAAAGTCTCTAGTAAACAAAGGGGAAGTTTAAGTTGGAATTATGCCACTTGGTTAATAACAAGCAGTTCTGATGAAATGATTCAATAGCCTGGGTGAAATGAAGGTCCCAGTGCTAGTATTTCATCCATGGATTTACATACACCATCTTCACACTCACACTGTTTGCTGACTCTCTCAGGGAAGCCAAGGTTGAGATCCAAGCTGCTCTTGGTCTCCCTGCTCCAGTATAAACACAGTCTTTGTAAACTAAGGGTACATCAACTAGGAAAGCACTCGGAGACACCCAAGGGTGCTGATGTTCTTATCTGGGGAGGAATTCTATGAGAAGCAGCACTGGAACACAGCATCCTCTTTAACAGGATCATGCAGGAAATCATTAGACATTTTTAGTGCTTAGTCTTTGACAGAAGAGTTGACAGACATTTGCTACCAGAGTGTAACCAAAGTAATTAGCCACCAGCTTTTAAAATTTGTATTCTCCTTCTGAAGTGAGACAAGAGTTTTATTTATTTTTAAATTAGGCTGATGAATCACAGTGCCTTAGGGAAACTCAAGAGACATGGGAGGTTTTGTGCAGCCTTTCAGACCACTAGCAAGTTTCACTGTCTCTTCTCTCCAGATGAATCCTGACCACACAAATGAAGTCCAAAGGGAAGTCTGGTGCAAAGCCTGGAGGTGAGAAGCAGCAGCATGTAGCCTGTACTCAGAAGTGGGGCCGGAGGGAAGTGATGGAGTCCCCTTTGAATGGTTTCACCTCAATGAAGATGTGGTGCTGAGGGACATGGTTTAGTGGAGACCTGGCAGTGCTGGATTAGTGGCTGGACTTGATGATCTGAAAGGTCTCTTCCTACCCAAACCATTCTATGATTTCTACTCCTCCTGCTCCACTCACAGCTCACTCACACCTGCCTTCAAGATGTTGAACAGTACAAGGAGCACAGGCTCTTCACAAGTTGAAACTACCCATGAGTGCAGGCAGGAGAACTGGGCCAGCAGAGCATACACCTGCACAGAAATTACTCCTGTGAAAGAAGGTACAGCTCTACCTTCATCACCTTTGAGTTTAGCCCAGGAATTACTGGGTAGAGTCATTAAGACTGGCACTCTTATTTGCAAGGCATTTTTTAGAAAGACAAAAAGACCCGCACGGACAACCTAATTACATTCTGGTTAGCATAAGTTAGCAATTTCAGTACAGCCACATTAAAAAAGAAATAGAGTTTTCTTCCCCTCAAAAAAAAGTAGATGCTTCTTGGAACTGCACTTTTATTACATGGGGGGGAAGAAAGCGGCTAAAATATTGAGATTTAAGGGAAAAAAATAATCATGGGTTTATGTTCACAGGCTCCTGTGAATATTTTCAGCATATTTCACCATATCATTGCACGGTGGGCTCTGTTCATGCTGCCAGAATGGATGTTCCATCATTTCTATAGTGGGCCTGTGTGACATTCATTAAGTGCAGCTACAAAGGGAGAGGGTTAAGCAGCGCGGGCCCCTTTCTCCCGCTCGGCCATCCATCAGCAGGCGCTGCAGGTTAAATGCCCAGCATCCCGCAGCAGATGGATCGGGAGAGGGAGAGCTGCAGATACTTCACCCCACACTACTTAACCCAGGGAAATGAGTCTCGGAGTCGGTGTCATGGTAAAATATGGAAGCTCACCCAGATAATGTGCAGTTGAAAATTTTTTTCCCGAGCCTTTACAACTGACTGCACGTTAAGATACCACACACCCCCCTCCTGAGAGCTGCCGGCTCCTCCGCCACCAGGAGCTATTTTTGTGGGTAATTTACCTTTATTGACTATCAAATAAGAATTTTAACCCATGGTGCAATGAGGGATACAAGCCCCAAACATTTCTTCTTCGCCTCTAATTTCACCCCAAGAGAAACTGTGCACGGGGAAGTTTATTTTTCCTTACCCAAAAGTCCTTATTAAATAGTTAGGAGACACAGTACTTTAAAAGATACCACCCTGAAGTGCTGGGCTGGTGCCTGGAAGGACAGGTCACACACCTCTGATTTCAGGGACTGGGCTGGTGCCTGGAAGGACAGGTCACACACCTCTGTTTCAGGGACTGTGCTGGTGCCTGGAAGGACAGGTCACACACCTCTCATTCAGGGACTGTGCTGGTGCCTGGAAGGACAGGTCACACACCTCTGTTTCAAGGACTTTCTGCTTCAGTTTATTCTATCCCCCCCAAGAAAAAAAAAGTAAAAATCAGAATCCAACTAATCAATGCAAACGAAGAGACAGTTAACACATGCAAGCTTGTGGTACATGAACATACATGCACTTAGGATCATACAGCTCTGCCAATAATTTACATTCTGAGCTGGAGAAATAACTATTAAGTTGTAACCACAGCCTCTCCTTTCCCTTCATAATCCTAACAGAAAATCCAGAGCCTGGCAAAATCTATTGTGTTTTTTAATATCTCAGAAATAATTGCTAATCAAAGCTTCATGCGGTGGGGCCAGTAGGAACTGGATACATGTCCTCAACACAAAATTTTCATGTGAGCCAAAGGAGTGGGAAGATGCAGGGACACCTAATTTCCACCTTGCGATCCGACTCCATCTGATGAAAAAGATTGCCCAGCAGTCAAAAATCAAAGTCACAGTGTCCTGGGGAGAGCCGGAACGGTGACAGGTCCCAGCATGCCGGGAGAGCAGGCGGGCACGCAAGTGAAAATTTGGTCTCCACTAGGTGTGGAAAGTCAATGTTATTTGTTTTTAAAGTTATTTTAGCAAACATGTAGTTTTTGTTCTCTTATCGAGATGGATTCAATACACAGGGGTTCTGCTAGCTTATTAACCTTGCCAAGTCTTTTCCATCCTGTTTTTTTTTTTAAAATTATTCCCGTTCATTAATGGCACCTCCATCACAAGAAATTCAGCTGCCTGTCCCGAGTCTGTGGTGGTTACAGCAGCTCCTGATTTGTTCCCTTCTGGCAGATCAAAAAGGAATTTACACAGAAAGAAAATAGTTTGGTGGCAACTCCTTATCACTAAAATATTTATCATCTAAAAGAATTTTTAAAGCTGAGTAACACCATACACACATAATTAACAGCTTGCCTTGCTAATTAGGTAACTCCTTGCTAATGAGGCAGCAATAAGCTGAGCAGCAGTCCCATAACACATCTGCCCAGGCAGTTTGCTACTTCTGTCACAACAACGACTAACACTTCTCCTTCCCAGCCAGCTTTTCCCCCTGAAAGAGATGCAGCTCGGGGAGTGCTGAACAGGAGTCAGCAGAGAAGAGATGCTGTGCCCATGCCCCAGGGCCCACTCAGCACTGTCCCAGCAATGCCCAGCAGCCTGACTTCTCAGCTCCAGATAAGCCTTACAGACCAATGCAGACCTCTCACAGCCCTGGCCTCGCTGGCACACGCCTGCCTGCAGGCACTGAGCAGATCTACAACATTCAGACACCAGCTCCTCTGTAACCCAGCCCTCTGCTCTTCCTGCAAAGGTCTCTCCCAGGCAGATTTTCTACCAAGGGTAAGATTTAAGCCTAATGTTTAAGTGTCATTGTGCACTCCCTGGACGATGCACAGGACTGGCAAACCAGTGTAAAAGGAAAGGGCACCCATCTGGAGAGGAGAAAGCTGAAGCACATACAGACCACCTCCTCTGGTCACTCCGATGCTGGGGTTCAGTCTTAGAAGCTGCTCCATTGCTCCTGATTCATCTCCCCAGTGCATGGATGGGGCATGGAGCCTCCCACAGAAATAATCAAGCTGCCCAGAAATCCTCTCCCACCTCCACTCAATCCTTGGTGATTATCACTAGTTAATTCTACTGCAAAAAACACAGAAGCTCCAATGCAAAGAGACACTCCAGGGAAAAAAGAAACACGTCTATACATCTCCCCAAAACAGAGAATGCCAACACAAAGACTAGAAAAGGTGGCTCCAAAGATCAAGTTTTCCATGCTCTTGTCCATGTTGCTCTCTACCTTCCAGAAAGATTTCTTTGCTTCTCAAACCCAGCCTCCCCCACAATAATTTTTACCTTCCTACTGTCCAGCCTCCTGTCATATTCAAGTGAAACATTAATACACTGAGCATGAACTACAGCTGCTCTATTTAGAGGAACAGATTCAGAGAACAGGAACAATTCTCATCAGAGCTTAAAAGCATCTTACACTCAGCAGAGTGGCTTTCAAGCCAACATTCAGTCTCTCAGAAATAATTGTGTTGAGTAAGAGACATTTGATGCTGACGGTTGTTTCTTAATGAAACACATTTGGAAAACTCAGATAATTTTTATTTAAGCCTGCTCTTTAAAATAAAGGAACAAATGAGATATATGCCAGCCTGAACAGTAAGGGTGCAAGGGAAAAACAGCCAAAGATGACCACTCAAGCTACAAGAGCAAAGCTCCTTGCTGCCACCAGCAGCCACAATATTAACAAGCTTTCATAGCACGTAACTCACGCGTATATTTTTTTGCTAAGGTTGTAAATCTTGCACTGCTATTTAAGCTGGAGCTAATTCCAGGACTGAAGGGATGTTGCAAACACCATGCTTTAAGATAGAAATGCTGGCACAACTTCTCTTTGTGAGAGGTGCTGCTAACAATAAATCTGAGCAAGGACTGAGGCTGGACCGTTTGTGCCTTCTACTGCCAATACCATGTTTGTGTCAAGGTAACTTATTTCCATGGAGTACCCAATACAGAATCAATAAAATCAACCTTCAGTGGTGTTGAACTTTGCATTGGGTAACGACAATAGCTCAAATTGAATTTTAATTCTTTTAATTATAATGGCGCTCAGAGGCCACATCACAAGAGGATTTTGTTCATCAAGGCAAAGGAAGCCACAACAGCAGCTGGCAAAAGATGTCAACATTAGATATTTGCACAAGTGTATAGAGGTATTCTGGGCTTCAGCCTTGACAGAGTAGCCAAAACCCAACTGTCTCTCAGATAAAGGCAAGGCTGCACTTTCTTTTCCAGCAGTTCTTTACAAGTAATAGCTGTTTTCTATAAAGAAAAAAAAAGATAAACCCTTAAACTCCATTTATACCATGCTTAAAAAAAAAGAAAAGAGAGGGGAGGAAAGGAAAGGTTAGGGGATTAAACTTTGCAGATGCTTTGCACAGCCTGGCTAAAGCTCTGGAAAGACCATCTCAACCTTTGCTCCCTTTGGGGAAAGAAGCAGTTATTTGAGCAGGCTTTTTTGGAACACATGCTGTGGACATCTGTGTCAGCAGCCCCTAATCAAGGCAGACCCAGAGCGCTGGAGCAATTTGTGTTCCAGGATTCAGACAAGAATATGAAATTCCTGATGGGATAACTAGCTACCTGTAGGGGCATGGATGAGTTTCCTGGATAGATTGTGAATGAGTGACAGTTTAATCCAGGTTTTTTCCATGTCTGTTTTTTAGGGTTTTTTTCTTCTTTAAATCTAGGAGTCTTTTAAAGAGATAGATGTTCAGAGTGTTATCCAGTAGTCTGCTAACTTCAGGAGGAAAATTACTGTCTCTTTCTTTGTAGTTCCTTCTCCCTCCATTCCCAGTTTGAAGTAACACAGTAAAAAAAACCCAAAAACTTCAGAAGTTTCACAGGATTTTGCATCCAAGCAAGTTTGATGCAGAGAACCCTGTAATTTAACTTGAACATCAACCAAACTAGAAACTTGAGGAGGGAAAAAAAGCCTCCACACACTCATCCCCTTGCTCTTCTGGAAGCCCTCAAGGCCTCACAAAATTTGGTAACTGAAGCAAAGCTGGGAATGACTTTGCCATTTGCTGTGTCTGGTGCTGTGGATCTCTAGCGTGATTCCAAGTTGCCAAAATCCCACATTTCAAGACATAGTAAGGCCTTAGGCCTGAGCAAGGCATTGCTGGCACACAAAGCAGGAACAGCTCCCGTGTTCACTGCCAGCCACTGTCTGTACTGCTCTGACAGGGCCAAATCCAGACTCGAACTAGAAGGAAGTCACAATGTGCCAATAACTCAGCCAAAGCCCCCTGGACTGCCCCCACTCCCACTGCAATGACATCTTAATAAATAATTTACCTGAGAGCAGAGCCCCATTAACAAAACATATTACACCTTTGCACACACGAGTGATCCAGCACAAGGTGAGAAGCAGGAAAGCAGAGCATGGGGATTAAAAAAAGGCAAAAAAAAAAAGCCCTAGAGATGACCACAACACATCCTTACTTTTCCTAAGGTCTGTCTCTTCTTCTCCAAATTACCCACAGAGCAAAAAATGGGGACAGGGAAACCCAGCTGGCTCAATAGCACAGACTTACGCAGGGCTCTGGCACGAGGATAAATTTTGCCCCTAATTAACAAGAGCAATAGTAACTGGAGTCTTTGAGAGGCACTGTCAATATTTGCTCCACTTGTCATTGACAGAAAGCACAAATCCTGCAGCCTGAGTTTCAGGGCATTGCAATCCCTCTCCTGGAGAGGAGCTGGAGCAGGCTCTGCTCAGAGACCAGAGACCCCCCCCAGGCAGCCCTCTCCTGGAGAGGAGCTGGAGCAGGCCCAGAGACCCCCCCCAGGCAGTAACCCCGACGGGTGGCACGAGCTGGGGAGCAGCAGAGAAGAGAGGGGAGAGGAAAAAAAATCCCATGCTATCATGTAAAGTGTCATGACTAAAGTGACACCTGGAAGTAGAAGCATCTATTCCCTGTTAGAAGTAAATGCTTCATAAGGACAGGTATTCTCCTGAGAGCATCTCTCTGATATGAGGAACATTTAGCATCTTGCCAGTTTCAGTGTTACACGAGCCTTCATAAATTAACCTAAACTCTTGTACATTATTTTTTACTTCCCCCAGCTCCTGCCTGAGACACTGGCACTGACAAGGAGTTCCCAGGATCCGTGCTTCTACAGCCACTCTTAGCACACCAATGATATCACCTGTGAGCTACGTTTACCAGAGCAGGCCACTGGATTTTGAAAGCCTTTTCCCAGCTACTTTTTTCCTGGTAGGACTCAGGGCACAGACAGCACTATTTCCTCAGCATGATGCTGAATTTCACCCCCCTTCCCTCTTTAGGGGGAGATAACTGTCAAAAACTCCTCTAGCAGGACCTAACACCAGAGATGTGACTTGAGGCTGCCAAATTCACCAACAGGCAGCAATCTCCTTCTCTTGCATGGAAATTACTCCTCTGATTCCCTAAATTCACACAGCAAACTGCATGTTATCCAGTGTGAGTCACCATTTCAACTGCTCTTCTCAGTCACTGGGCCATGCACATGTCTTTGCTTTAGGGTGGGGAAAAAAAGAACCAGGCAACTTCCCACCCTGCCTACAATGATGATTTGGAAGGAGAACAAGCAAAAGACTTAACAAGCAGCAGCTTAATCCCCAGTTATCCTCCAGCCTGGTGGTGGTGGTGGCCCTTCTGTGCACATTAGTGAGGCACCATGAAAGGAATTTGGAGCATGCTGCACATCTTCACAGAGGTACCTTCTTGCTCCACTGTCACTTGGCTTCCCTCCTACCTACAAACTCACATCTGCATAACTACATTACTTTCAAGGCAACCAGTCTGCCTCCAGAGAGCCATCAGGTTCCTTTGGTCCCTAAAGCCTGAGTTCAATACAGCCTGAGGCCACTCTAGAAACACACAGAGCCACAGTTGCTGAGCCCCAGCAGGTACCAAGCTCTGACTGTGCTGTGCACACAGGAGGAGCATCTGTCCCAGACAGCTCCAGATGTGCAAGTAGCTTTGTGATGCAGCCAAAAGGCTGCAGCTCACATGGACCACCTGGGTCCCAGGGGTGGCTGAGGCATGTTCCAGCTGCAGGCATTTCTCCCTTCAGCAGTCCTGCTGATTTCCACCGTGCATCCCCTCACACCAATGCCTGGAACAAAGCTGAGCAAGGGCTTGCTCCTCTGCTACCACTGTGTTCAACACCCTGTGCTCCTGCAGGAGGCTGCCCCTGCCAGACAAGGAGTTTGCAGTCTGGGGACCATCCATCCACAGAAACAGCACTTGAACCCCAGATGAGAAGTCCCATTTCTTTAGTGCAATCCAGCTGCACCTAATTCAAACAGCAATGAGCTTGCTGTCTGCTTTCTTACATTACTTCTTCCTGAATCCTTCTCCTCCACTCTACATCAAGGAAGAAAGAAAAAAAAAAATCATTTCCACCTCCAGAGCTAATTCCCATACACTGCAATGAGAGAAATGCAATGTTCTGAGCAATAAAAGCTGGAAAGTGGAATTATTTTCTGCACCATTCAGATGGAAATGAAGCCCAGCCTCAATTGTGCCACCCACCTGGAGCCATGGTACAATCCTATAGATCTTTGGATCAATACCACATCATAGCTACAAAACTGGAAGGGGGAGAAGAAGAGGCACAAAATCAAGGAGTGTAAATTTTAACTAAATTAGTTCTGTAACAGTTCTCCTCTTCACTGCCACTTTTTGAAAAAAGAGGCAGCAGTCAGCTGGGGGCAGAGGAGTGCAGACAGAGCATTTTGCTTCCCTTAAAGATAGCTGGTGTTTATTCTGAAGGTTGTTATCCCTCACCCCAAATAAATGCACAAGATTATGTTGCATGTTTTCTGTTTGACTGTGTGTGGAGAGAACAAGAGAGTGATACACCCAGTATTATCTCTTAATAATTCCCTAAATTGAAGCATCTCCAGGGGAGGTGTGGTTTGACCCACCTCCCTGGTTCCTACCCACCCAGGCAGTTTGTTACAGGCTACCAGATGAGATTCTGCCCACGCAGTAGAGAGGTGAAGAACACCAGGGCTTTGTGTTTGTTTGCTTGTAATTGAGGGCTGCCTCACATCACAGCACGTAGCTGAGCACCACGTCAGCAGGGAGAGCTGATGCTCAGGACTGTTTTCCCAACTGCCCAATTCCCTGGCTCTCCAGGGACACCTCACTTGTGGCTGAGGGACACTTATTTCATGGACTCCTGCACAGAGACTCCAGAGAAGCACTTCTCAGAAACCACTTGGCTGATAAAGGGGAGTAAAATTGTGTTCTGCGTATTTATTTCAACCCTCGGGTGCTTTCAAACCTGTGAAGTTCCCCTTGTTCCTCTTCTCCAGAGGAGACTCTGGCCCCTACCCTAGGAGGTGGCCCAGAGACAGAGACCAGCCCCAACACCTCCAGGTACATCCCCAGAGACCAGAGAAGGAGAAACAAAACCTCAGAGCCCCACAAGCTCTGCAGTAGCTGCGTTCTGCCGAGCAGAAGCACAGGAAGCCAAACACAGCAAGTTTGTTCTGCACACCAGGAACTCCACACAGCTACAGCCACATCCTCACCCACCATTTCCACGTCCCAGCCCCAGAGAAGAGAGCAGTAACACCTTACCTTCACTGCCAGATGAACCCCAGGCCTCACAGCAGCAATTCAGAGCCGAGGCAGCAGCCCTACCCGTGCTTTCCAAAGCAGGCAGCAGGCAGGTAAGGCCCCAGTGGCCTGCAGCAGCCTGCCCCAGGCACCCCTCTGCTGCTGGAGGGAGGGACTGACCCTCCCAGCTCTCCACTCACCCCCGCCCGGCCAACCGCGGGCAGCTGCAGCCCCAGGTGATGCCAAGGGCAGCTGTGCCCTGGCTGCCCTGCTCAGAGCCTGGCTCTTGGTGCAGGCCCATCTTCTGGGCCTGGGCTGATGCACCAACTGGCCACCCCAGCATGATCTCCCAGCTCCTACCTGCGACCAGCGTGGTAACCAGTGTCCCCTTCCGCTCACTGGTGGCCCTCCACAGGAGGGCAGCTCTTCAGTGCAGGGCTGCTTCCTCCTTTTTTGTCTAATCAGAAGTTTTACAAGATCTGATCCTCTCCTTGTGCCCTCAGCTCCTGAAGTCCAGTGAATTCTGCTGCCTTTTGCCTTAGAAAATAAAAAGAATTCCTTAACCCTCCTGCCTGACAGGAAAAGCCAACGGGTGACAATCCCTAAAGTCCATGCTACAATTCAAAAGAGCCCACAAGATTTTTTTTAGCTTTCAGTATTTGCTGAGTTGTTTCATGCCTGTCAATGCCCACAGTTTACAGCAGTGTGACATTGAGCCCAAATCCTCAACTCTTATACCCAGGACAGCTGCCACACGTTCCACCTCTGATCAGCCCTGATCCCATGGTGAGAGCCACACAGGCAAACCACTGTCTGAAACAGGGCACAGAAGTTCATTTCCCTGGATTTCAGAGCAGGTTCCTAATCAAGGGCAATATTTATAACCCTAGGTTTATTTCTGTGGTGTCCCCAAACACTTTAGCTAATAGAGATGAACCTTCTAGTACCAGTTTATCTTTCCTCCTTTATGCCAATATTTAATGCCTTCTTTCATCCACTTCAGTAATGAATCATCTGGTTTTGTATGATTAGGGTTATGAGCAGCTCAGTACTTGTACAGCAGAACATTAGGGCAGGGATACAGATGCCCATAGGACAGAGATAAGGATTCATGAAAGAGGAGACTGGGCTGATTTGAGAGAAATGTGTTTAAAAATGCATTAGTGAAGAGTAACAGAATGAAAATACTTGATGAATATTTTAAGTGGCCAAATATTAAAAGTGTGTGTGTATATATATATGTATATATTCATGAAATGAAAGTCACTGGTTTTAATGTCCAGCCAATCTTTAATTTGCATCACTGATGGGATTTATGTGAATTTGGGGCATGAGTCTGCACAGTGCTTGCCCTGCTGGGCCAGGTCTGGGGAGGTGTTGAAGCCCTGATTCCAGAGGGGGTTTACTCATGGGAGGGAAGAACAGGGTGAAGTGCAGGATACACAGAGCTGTTCTCTAGGGACACTCTGCCACGACCCGTGTCTCCCAGCACTGAGCACTCTGGGTGAATGCTGTAGAAACCAGTGTTTTACAGGGAAAAATACAGATCACTGAAGTTTTACCCATGGTCTCACTGTCAGTAGATGTAGCAGAGACAGCAATGCTTTCAGAGACTCCTGGGAGGCTTAACATTGCCAGGGACCAACAGCCTGAACTTTGCAGCATGAGTTCAAGGTCTTCAGTGACTCATGATTAGATAAATCCTCATAAGTTCCCATCTCTATAAAATGCATATAATATTGAATGCCAAAGAAAAAAAAAAGCTCTCTAACGAAAAACTGCATAGAAAAGCATGAAACGAATAAAACTCTTCAAAAGTGAGTCATGTTCATTGATATAATTCTGAAACAAATTAAGAATGAGGGGTTTTTATACTCCCCCACACACATGTATGCATGGAGTACACTGGGTGAAGCTCCTTCTCTACAATGAGAATTTTACAGGGAAGTTCAAAATATATGTAAAAAAGTTACTACATCTCAATTAAATTTGAACCAGTTTTTCCTAAGTTTGTAAAGCCCTTGAGAGGTTTCAGCATTACCACCTAAAAGGACAGAGTACTCTTCCTGTTATTAAAATGACCCAAAAGTAGGAGGAGGTTAATACTGCAAGGACCCAGCCCTGAGAGCACAACAGTCAGAATAAAAAAAAAGTCAAAATAAAAACGATGTGCTTTGATTTCTGCATCCTGAGCTCTTCATTTCTCTGCAGGACATTTAAGCAGACACTAAGATCCCATGAAGCCCTAGGAGATTGGGCATGTGACAAAGTGAGGTGACAGAGCATCCTTTCTGCATGGTTTTGTGGATTCCTGTTGGAATGAGCATTTTAAAGCTGGGAAGAATCTGTAACGTTGCAAAATGAAAGGATGTTTTGGGGAACTTGCACTCGGGCCTTTTAAAAAAGCTGTAAAATACACAGGTTGACTCACAGATGTTTTGGCACAGACTGCTGCACTTTATCCCTTTGGACTGTCAGCTAAAGGTGGCAGGGAAATGGTGTGTTTGCTAAATTCCCCTGCAAAGAACCCCCAACCCCCTCCAGCCCCCTGATCTCTCCCCACGCCAGCTCCCTCCACCCACAGCCAAGACTGGGATGCTCGTTACCAAACACACGTGAGGCTCCTGGAGGCTCAAAACCTCTCACAAACACTTTTAATTAATTTTTCCAGCATGCAGGATGAGTAAACACACTATTGTTGATGCTGTCAGCTCTTTGATATAAGTCCCAGACCTCTTTCAGTTTCACTCAGAAATACTTTGACCTCTGTCAAAAATTCATTGACAATAAGGTCTCTCCCAGTAAATGTTTGCAGCAGCAACAAAAGAGGAGGTAATAGTTTGCCTGCTATGCATACAAGAGGCATAATACTGCCCTGGATTTCTATGGTAATGTCTTCAGATACAGCATCAAGCCTTGGTGACTTTTTAACTGCTGAATTACTGTAATATTTCTCATAAGAAAGCCTGAAATCTAGGTTCCAGACATAAAACCTGCTTAGATATATCTTGTACCTAGCTAGAAGCCAAATCCTTATTTATTTATTTATCTATCACTACAGCACTCCAAGGAAAAGGGTGGCCAGCAGTCTGTGAAATTATTGTTTGCTTCTAAATGTAGTCACCACAGCTGAGGACTTAATACTTGGCTAATGCCCATGCTCCTTATTAACATAAATATTGTACCAGCCAGGAGGGTGGGAGTCATACAGGAGATAAGATCTTGTCTCTTTCTGGTGATACGATCTCAACACTAGTCAATTAAAACTGCTGGAGTATTTTGTAATCATTGTCATATCAAATGATGGCTCTGATGCATACGTTAAGCACAGAGAAGTTGCCACGTGACCGTGTGGGGCAAAGGAAGGGCTAAAAAGAATACTGTAGTTTATGGAGACATAAAAAATTACTGTGGACAGTGTTATAGTTACTCCCAGGACCACTGTAATTGTATAATAATTCTGTTTACACTTGTCCATCCTATTTTTCTTATAGGAAGTTATATATGAAATGATTCTACAGGACAGTTCAAGGGGCTAAGATATAAATGCTGGGAGATTGTTTTCCCTTACTCTTCCCAACGGCACTTTACAATGTACTCTCCTCTGCAGAGCCTGCCTTTGGGTAGTCAGTATAACTACTGTAAGACTGTCAGTAGGATTGGTGGGGTAATTTGCAGAGGGTTTGTGGATCTGCAAATTGAGAATTGGCCCTTGGAGGATTAAGGTTTCAAATTTAACTTTACGCTAATTCCAGGCATTTTTTGAAAAACGACCAGCTTGGCTTTACTACCTCATACACAACATCATTTACTTCTCCTTGGGCTCTTTTTATGGTTTTGGGAGGATACCAAGCTACTGTAACAGTGCCCTGACTGCTCAGCAGCACGGAGGGTGGGCACCTGCAGGCAGCATGCCTGGCAGTGGAGCTGGCACGAGGGGGCACCGAGGCCTCATCCTGCCCCTCTTGCTGGTGAACACCAGCACCAGCTTACAGCACATCCTATGAGAAAGGCACTTGGGTTCACAGCCAATGATCCCCCAAAAAAATATTCCCATTCCTGTCAATCAATTCCTTTTTAGAACTTCTGGAATTGGTTTCTTACCTCACCAGAATCAGCAGTTTATGTTTTTGACTGGAAGTATCTCCTCAACAACCCCACTGATGTCAGGGCCCTGCTGTGACAAACACGGCGCCAACACAACCTTAGAGAATGTTCTTGCCCCAGAAATCTCCAGTCTGAAATCTCAACAGAATCACAAAATCATAGAATTGTTTAGGTTGGAAAAGACCTTTAAGATCAAGTTCAGCCAT
>NW_008582280.1:0-13770 GCF_000691845.1 Merops nubicus | reverse complement strand
GGCCCACTGCTAAGCCATGTCCCTAAAATAGTGCCAAGTGCCCAGACCATCCACAATACACATCATCTTATTTGTTGAAATAAATTGCAAATTGGGCTTCTTTTTTTTTAGAGGAAAAAAAAAAAGAACTAAAAAAATTGGCGAGCACTTGTAGAAATGAGTAAGGTTTCACCTAGTGATAAAGGTAGTTATGCTCCAGTAATGAGGAGAAAGGGAACTTGCTATCAAGAATTAATGAGATCACAAAGAACAGGCAGGGGAAGTGAACGTTTTTAAAATTTCACCAGGAATAATAGAGTGAGAAAAAATGGAGTAGATCCCTGTGGTAAAAACTATTAGAGGCGGCGAATTATAAAACTATTAACCAGAATGTAACTCCCAATTAAAAGATGATTTAACACTGGAATCTGATGGATGAATTTTGATTAAATGGAGAACTATTAGGAGCCCTGGGAAATGGACTTCTCCTGCCAGTTCTAAAAGTTAAAAGGCAGTTTGATATAAAAATTTATAAATTAAGGTTAATTACTTTAAATAACATGGCTGGAAGCAATAAAAAGAAATTTATAATATTCTCTGGAGTTTTAGGAAAATAATATAGATATCTGCACCTCTCAATGGCAAATCGAATTAGCGTCCCCAAGTACAGGTTGACAAAGACAAAGACAAAATAAAGCAGCTGACAAAGGGGCTGCATGGGAAGCTGAACGACTCACAGCCTTTGATCTGCCAGAAAACTCCTTGTCCGGTGCCACAGCGACTCCTTCTCGGGGTTTTTGTGCAAGGGAACTCTGCTGCTTCACCTCAGCCTTTGAAACCACGGGGAGCACACTGAAAACCAGAGGCTGGATGCCCAAGATGTCCATAGAGGCAGGTGGATCCTCCTGCCCTTGAAGAAAGGTTTGGCTCTGCAAGCAGGTAGGCAAAGAAATTGCTGCCACGCTAACCAAATCTGTGATAGCAACGGGAGGGGAGGCAGGAGCCCAAAGCAAGGTCAAAGAGTCCTTCTCTTGAGGGCTCTTCGTTGTTACTTACAAACCTTTAAATAGTGTTAGAAATGATTCAGCCTGGGGGAGGAACGGGCTTGTCCAGGGGGGTGGTGTGGGTCACCCAGAAATGTGGAGCTGGAGAGCAAGCAGTGCCCACCTCCCAGGGACCATGGGGATGCTCCAGCCAGAGGCTCTCAAACACACCACAGAGAAGCTCAGCTGGAGGTGGGTCACATTATGTTCCATTACGTTACACCAGTTCTTGTGGAACACACTTTGATGTACAGAAAGAAGAGCATTTGGGGGGTAAAGCATTTTGTTCAGCTTGAATCTCCTTTATCCTTTCAAGTGGATCCCACGGAGAAGGTGGGGACTGAAGAAGAAAAGCATGTGCCTGTGTCACTCCATGTTAACTGCCTGGACTGGGTCGTTCCCCAAGGAAATACAGCAGAAGGCAGCAGAAAAGGAGAAGGCTTCTCCTCTGACAGCCTCCTGAGGCTTTCATACAGCCGTTGCCTCACAGAGGAGGCAGAAAGCCTGGAAGGTTTCCACAGATCCCAAAGGATTACCAGGAAGCTGGAATCATTATACAGAGACATTCCCCATTAATAGAAATGTCTCCTTGCACCCCTGCTCCACCCGGACCTGGCTGCCAAGGGATCTTCCTCTGAACATTCCAGACAAGACAAGAGATCATCCACCAAACCACCACCACAGGTCAGCTCACACCGACCCCTCCGGGTCCACAGTGCCAGGATGCCAAGGATGGTTGCCCACTCCTCGCCTGCACATGCCTCCATGAAAACTCCCAGAGGAAGCGTGGAGCTGCCCCCCTCGCTGTCCTCCCACGGGGGATTCTGTGTCCATTCACTTGGATCTAAACCCAGGACGCTCCCACCAGCCCAGAGGGTAACTCCTCACCAGCCCAGAGGGTATCTCACCCCGCTCTCTGAGTTACCACTGTTCCACACCATGATCAGAAAAACTCTCCGCTGAGTGAGCAATTTTTTCTAGTTTTCGGTCCCTTTGAGTGTTGACCCTTGAAATTTCCAGCTCCTCCCTCCCCTGTTCCCCACACACACGGCCCCATCACCCCGTGCCCCCCCGTTCTTTGTCTCACAGCCTCCCCTGCCCCAGCCAGGGCCAGCGTGGTGCTGCTCCTTTAAGGCTCGGTGCCTGGAAGTGATTACTCTTGGCTATCACTTTTTCTATATCAGACATGTCATGGTGAAGAATCTTCAACCTTGACTCTTACAGCTGCCCTAATTATAGGACATATTTTTGGTGCTGTGTCTTTATTCCTTCCCGTGCTGGCACTCTGACCCTGGTGCTTCCTCCGTGGCACTCGTGTTAACAAGGTTGTCCATTCTACAGTTTCCTCACTCTGATTTGTAACTGGAAATTACCATATCTGGCTTTCACTCACTGACAACCGTCACTTTAAATAGGCCTTTTAAAGTTAATACCATGTCCATTCTAAAGTGGAGTATTACTTTTCAGTGATGTTAAATGAGCAATTTAAGGAGCTATAGGCTTTTCTTATAAGAAAAATTAAATTTTATCTGCCACTTAATTTATGAATAGGGCTAACCCTAAACAAATCTGTCATACGCTGCGGCCGTCCCTAAAAAAAATAATAATACAAGAATAACTCTAGTTAATGGTGGTAAAATACAGAAGAAATATAGGAATTATTCATAAAAACACATCTAGCTCACACTTTTGAGAGCCTCAGACACGTGCTGCAGCTGGAATATACTCCCTTTTTGTCTCATCCAGTGAACCCTGTGGATCCATGGCCACTAGGGACAACATCACTGACTGGAAATGTTTGATCAGTTCTATCATGCTATCAGTGGTGCCTCAAGTCAGTTTTTTACTGGCTAGCTCACACTGTCTCAGGGAAGGTTATTTAGACCAACATATAGTCCTGCTGAGATGGATGGAATTCAACTATTGCTGGAAAGGGCTTTGTCCCATTCCTTCAACTCCACAGCTGATCAGTGAGGAGCCTGCCCAGTTTTCCTCCAAAGTAAGCAAGACTCAGCCTGCTGAGGACAGGGATAATGGTTCTCCCACAAAATCAGAGGAGCAGAAGCTGTAAGATCTGGCCTGTGTCCATGGTTTATCACTCCCATCCCACTACACCACAGAGCAGTGTACAGGTGCCTGATCTCTTCTGAAAGCCTCTGTTTCCATCCCTCCACCTCTCACCACTGCCCAAGAGAGGCCATAAATCTCCCCACTGCTCACTGGGTTCCCTCCTCTCTGGCAAACTATTTGAGAACAAACCTCCCTTCTGGCTCCAAGCAGCTCAAGCAGCTGCCACCTGCCTGAGGTTTCAGTGTTCATGTGGGATCAACATGCTGGGCCTGATGCTTTTCCCCTGGCTTCTGAAAGGTCAGAACAGCAGTATATTGAATCTCCAAACATACTGATCACACAGCTCTGCTAGCTCACTAGAATCCATTAATATCCAAGCTACTGGATGGCAAAGGGAAAAAAACCCCTTTGTCCATGAACTTAAATCAATTAGCTTGGGCTAAAATATGTAGATTCTTGTGGAAGAATAAAAAAAATGGAAAACACCAGGCCTCATTATCCTGTCCCTGAAGTGCCAGAGGGTAAAATTATCTTTCATGATGATGTTCTGCATTGATTAGTCAAACATGTAGGAAATCATATTAAAGATTTGACACCTGATGTGGGATCAGAAGAGCTGTGTGCTACAACAGCACATGCAAATGTTGTGGCAAAGCTGAATGTGCTTGGGCCAAAGGAAAGGAAAGGAAGACAAGAGAGTGTGGAAACAGGATGGGAAAAAGAAAACCTAGAAAATTTCCCATGGAAAAATCTTTTGGGTTTTAAGGATTGACCCAAGGAAAATAAAAAAATCTGTTTCTATAGAAGTTGCTTCCAGAAGGTATACAATGATTTCCAGATCATTTCTTCTTTGCTTTTTGTTAATTACCCTGTAGAACCCTGTACCCAGAAGCTGACTGGATGCACTCAGGTTCAACAGGCAGAGTAAACTCTAGACAGCCATATGCAGAAATCAAGCACTCTAAGAGACACATTATCAAGGTTCACAGTTCTGTAGTGACCTCACTGTGGATTCAATAAAAAATTAGATAAAGCTAGAATTAATGGAAAGAAATATCATCCTGAGGCTATGATCTGAATGTGAATTGAACTGATGTAACTCACTCAGCTTCAGAGAAGCCCCAGTGACTCACACCACCTGAGACCAGGCTCTTGTGGTCACCCTAAGAGCAGGGCAGAAAAGGCTGATAAGATCACCTGAATCATAGAGTGTCTGGGCTGGAAGGGACCTCCAAAGGTCATCTAGTCCAACCCCAAAATCCTGGCCTTGCTGGAATCCACAGAGAACCTCTATGATGCCTGCATCTGCAAACTCCTTCACAATAAGCATCTGCCTCCTCCAGAGCTGCAGCTCTTGTCTCCTGAGTACCTGCAATGCCATGGTGAAAAAGAACTTTGTCTTTAGTGTCAGCCAGGTACCAGGTTAGGGACAAATCAGCCCTTGTATTGACAGAAGCCAATCTCACTGAACTCCACAGCTATTTCAGTCCCAGATCAGGGAGGGGAAAGAAACAAGTTTTAGCTTTTTAAGTAGTGCCACGACCACAGTGAGTGACCTGGCCTGAGGCAAGGCCAGAGCCACAGCATTGCTGTGGGAAGCTGCCATTTAACACTCCAGCCTTGCAAAGCAGGCAGCCTGCACGAGTGGCTTCTGCCAGGACTGCTGCTGGTGAGGATCACAACGTGCCTCCACCAGCACAGCCCCGGCTGCCTTCAAAACCAGAGGAACCACCAGATGAAAACACTGTAAAAAATCATTATAGGCCTATGCCTTTATCAGACAACCATAATCAGCAGCTCTGGGATCCTCCAGCACTTGAGGGCTAATTTCTATGTCAGTGTTAAGTAAATTCCATGGCATGGATAACCTAAATTATTTGGCAGATTAGGCTGCAGGAAGCATAGCAAACATTACTTAAAGCGTTTTTAAAAGTGCTGTACAAAGTGCACCATAGTGATAAAATAGAGCAATACCTAATTAATATGCAGAAAAAAGCCCTAGAGTTAAGTCATTTTAACCCTTTCCTCACCACTGATTCTTAAGGATGATGTGAACAGAACACAGGCTGCAATCAGCTGAGTAGAAGCACATCTTGCTTGTAAGATGAGGCTGTCAAGACCAGCAGTGTCCAACAGAAGAACATCACCCATGAAGAGAGAGGCTGAGGCTGCCCCCTCCCAAACTATGGTCTTCCTCTCATTAGTCTGACATTGGCATCATTCTACCAATTCATCCATCTCTCTTACCATTGAGCTCCTTAGCTCAAGTTCTCTCTCTCTCTTAATTTCCTTTTCCTGGTGAATATGAACATTTTTCTCTCTTCTGGACTATAGGAACCAAGAATTTTTACTGTTGGATATGACTCTGAAGATGACATGGCCCATTGCTTCATCTGATAGGTACTCCCTACTTCTTCCCATCACCCTGTCATACTCTGCCTCCACACTGCTGTTCTACAACATGAAGGCACATGGTTGATGCATGGCCCACCCACCCATCGAAGGTCCATGCTGCCTTCAGCAAGGTTCAGCCATGCACTATCAGTTCTTTCTAAAAGGACTCTCCCTTTCTTCTCTGGCTTTACTTCATTTCACACTTGGCATTTTGCCCCAGCAATGCCCATCACAGTCCCTGGGCAGTTTTCCATGCAGATATGAGCAGCTGCAAGCAGCAGAGCAGTTCTCAAGACACTTTACAACCCCACATGGCTGTATTCAGACTAGCACGTTTGAACTCCAAACTGAGCAACTGAACTCACATCAGAACTGCTGCTGACAGTGTAGCTAAATAAAAGAGCTACTTTTCTAGTCCCTGAGGCCAATACCAGAAAGAGTGGTGAAGAAGTGGATTGTTTTTCACCCCGTTGGCTGCAGTGATCACCATTAAATTTGAACGTGAAGCTCAAAAGACCCATGTAGTGTCACCAAAAGTCCTGGAGTGGACTGTCAGGTGCTAATACATCACCTGGAAATGACTTTATGAGTGGCATCACAAACTGATTTTGGAGCAAGTGTTATGGAAACTCAATGAGTTCTGAGGGGAAGGAAAGTTTTGATTTCTCCCCTTCCTCCTTTTTTTCCTCTCAGTTCAGACCACCCCACCCCAACAAATTAATCAGGTTTGAGCTCCTAGCTTAATTTTTTTTGGTGAACAACTATCTGGTGTGTCTGTATTTGCAGGTGGACAACATGTACTGGTGAAGACCATGACTTCCTGATGATGCTTGTGTCACCCTGGAGCCAGAGGTGACCTAACAGTGAGAAAAGCAAGCTAAACCTGCAAAAGAGGATTTTCTGGGCACAAAGTTACAGAGCCCTGCTGACAAGAAGCCAATACAGCTGATGCACTTTCCTGGACTATTTAGACAAATGGTCCACACAATATAGTCCCTCTGGCAGCTCCATGAGCAGTAGGGTAGCAGGAGGCAAGTGCAGTACCCATATATTCACAGGTACCTCTAATGTACACAAAAATATATAATAAGCATCAGCAGTCTTCATTAGAGTGCAACCAAGAATTATGGAGATCCTAACCTTGCAAGCCGAATAAATTATTGCCAGGGGATTATTATGTATTCTAACAATATCTAATGTACCTCTTTGTCTCTCATAAATTACAGGACATCCTCTGGCTCCTAGAATACACTGTCTCATGCATAGACACCATATAGTCCTTTTTATTTTTCCCCTCAAAATACACACAGCAGAAGCTCTCATCAGCATGGTGTTGCATAAAGATTTTAACAGCTGAGAAAAACACACTTGTAGTCACACGTTCACTAGCCTGGTGTAACTATTTCAATTACAAAGCAAACGACCACAATTGAAATTTGCTGATGAAAGGGAAGCTCATTGGCAGTCTGTATGTAAAAATATCATCATTAGCCACACACATGCCCTGCTTCCCTGTTCCACAGGAATTTCACTGTTCTACAGAGTATCCCCACCCACTGCTGGCTACAGTAGAGTCTCCACAATTGTTTGATTTTCTGCCTTTCAGTGAAAAAGTTGCCAATAACACCTGCTCCTGCATTGATTTATCCAATGTGGACTTTACAGCGACTCCCAGTAGTGAGTCATCAAAGTCAGTTCACTCCAGTAACCAAAAAAAAAAACCCATCCCTTGTATTTTAACACCTTCCACTCACAACCGATTGGAGATAACACTGAGCAAATCTCAGGCCTTGGTACTGTGTGTGCATCAGCACCAGCTAAACTAGATGATGTACATCAATAAATAGCTGGCCCTCAGGTGATCTTGAAAGCAGCAGAACTTGGTGCATTCAGCTGTCTTTGCCGAGTGCTTTTGTTTGCATCCAGGCAGCCCTGGCATCAGCTGCCTATTGTTTTCCAGCAGATTCACCCAGACACTGGATACCTGCTTCAAGATTTTTAAACATCTGGCTATACCAAAAAGCAGCACAAAGTTAGAAAGTTCAGTACCTCACAGGTCTTTTATTGCCCATTTTTGCCAGGAAAAACACAGAAAATACATTTGGTTGTGTGCTACATTAAAACTGCAAAGAAAGCTAAAATCACTTTCCAACGTCCCATTCGGGTTACACGGCCACAAGGACAATTGTTGGCATTATTCTCTCAAATTCTTTCCCTTTCAGATTCTTTTTACCACTTAGACTTTCACATCCACACACGTGCACGTCAACCTTTGATATGAAGAGTCCAAGAAGGATATTGTGCATAAGGCTTCATGGGCTGTATTTTTAATATATATTAACAAGCTGATGGATACCCCGAGTAGATTGGTCAGGGAAAGCAAATGCAGACAAGAAATATTCTCAGGGTGTTATTGATTAACTGCTTCTCAGAACAGAGGGAATCATTTTTAACTGGTTAAAACTATGATGGACTCAAGTGGAAAATGCAGGCAGAGTTAGCAAGGAGCACAATTGACTGGGCATGGAACTAAGTAACCTCTCAGCATGCTGGAAGTGGTGGAGCGAGGGGGTTTAGAGCTGGGGCTGCTCCAAACCCAGAGCCCCTTCTTCCCAAAGTGAACTCTGTCAGCAGCCCAAGACGACAACTACAAGTAAAAGGGAGGGGGGAAAAAAGGAGAGAGGGGAAAAAAAAAAAAAAAGGTCCAGCCACTCAGTTACATGATCTAAATTCTAATCAAACATCATTTAAAGCATGTTTTATTTCAGCCTCTGGAGAGATAGTCCCTCCTGACTCCTCACCATGGCAACGGGTGTCTCATTTCAGAAGTGTCATGCCACATTATCATCTCGCCGGCTCACACACTCCTGCCTGACAAGTTCTCTCTGCCCCTTGTGACAACCGTTCCAGGCTTATGCTGTTTATTTTTGGTGTCAGGCTGGCCCTGGCAGATTGAAAGGCAACCTCAGCCCCTTGAACAACAAGCACCACACCCCACTTGGTGATAAGAGATGATTTGAGAAGATATTTGCTTACATGTGTATAAGCAATTTGCTGCAGGAGGAAGCCCCGTGTGCGAAGGGGAAGGAGACGGAGAAGCCCAACAACGGCTCCCGAGAAAGCAAACGATTCATTTCAGATCCCAGGTAGTAGACTTCAATCATCAGGTCCTGTTATTCACACACAACGATATGAAATATAGGCCAAAAAGGCATCGTAGGCACTCTCTCCTAAGAGACACGAATGCAAAGCTAGACATTGTCTCTGCAAGATCCCCTCGCTGCGTCCCTGCAGCGTGCCGCCAGACACGGCGGCGAGGGCACTCCACGCAAGGGAGGGGGACCAAAGGTAATATTCATTTGCTCAGGAAACGTGCTAGAGAGACACTGTGCTCCAGATCCATCTCTCCTGTCGTGGTGTCAGTTTGGAGCGAGAGCCCTGCTGCCAATGAATTACCTGAGACTGTCTGCAATCAGAATTACACAATCTCCACTCATATACAAGCAACAGATTCTGGTCGTCACAGCCAGGACCTGCTTTAAACTCTGTGTTTTGTGCAGCCTCTACGTAGGTGGGGCTAAGTCTACAGCTGGACTCCTTGGTGTATACACAATAATATAAAAGTATGCATTATATTTGCTTTTCATAGCAAAGATAAGAAAATAGCAGTATTTTTTATATTCATCTGGCTGCTGAGGCAGTGGCAGTAAATCAGTGCTTCCTTCCATGCAACAGACCCAAAATTAGAAACAGTTTCCTACCCTCCTGTCCACACAGGTAGAGAACAAAGTGTTCTTGGATTAATTGTTCTGCTGTTACCTATCACTAAGCCAGGAGGGAAGCCCTAGGGTGTCAGATGTGATGTCTAGGTAGCAACACCACAAAGAAGAAATGAAGAAATAGGTGTTGGCAGTAAAGACATCAGCACAGATTTTGTATTTACTATCCAGACCAGTTTCTCTAGCCCATGAGAGAAGAGGGGTGAGGATCAACTCTGGAAAAACACACTAAATGAAGGGAACATCCCTCAGCTAAAACAGCAGGAGTCAACAAAAGTTGTGAGGTTTTTCACACACACCAGTTGCAACTGTTCTGAGATGGTTAGAATCTTGGTCTTATGTTGATCAGCAACTGATTTCCCAATTATCATTTTCATGGACAATAATCAATTTTAATATTGCTAGCCAAATTAATTGAATGTCATTTTCACCACAGCCACACAAACCCAGCAGAGTGTCTGACTGATGGGTCACGCAGCACTGTCACAGTCACCAGGAACATAATTATTATAATGTTTGGATATTTTCACACCAGAGAGACAAAACAGTAACTTATAACACTGAAAACCCAGCCTGCTGCTTGGGAACACTTTACTTAAAAGGAGAAAAGCAGAATTAAATGCAATAAATGTGATAAAGGGCTTATATATTTTAGGTCATCTACAGACATTGGAGTGCACATGCACACACTTCATGGAGGGAGGAGAGCATCGTCCTCTGATAAGCAGCCAAAAAGGACCAATTTCTGGAAGCTTCATTGTGACCATTTCACACAAGTGACTGGGAAACTGGTTACTGACAATGTGCCACAAACACAATTGCTTTGGCAATTTTCCTGTTTAACATAGGTCACCAAACCTTGGTACCAATTTCTCTGTGGCTAAGTCTATCCCAACAGACAGCCAGACTCTTCTAGGCACAGATCACCAGGCTGTGAATACCTACAGAGTTGCTGGTGGAATGACTGATTGTAAAGTCAATCCATATGATGGGACAGAATAAAAAGGTCTTGAATGACTTCTGTGGGAGACAGGCACCACATGGACACAAAGCGACGGTCTCAGGACACAGCAGCTGGACAGAGACCCTGGTAAGAACAACCCTGCCAGAGCCAAGTGGGAGGAGCTCAGCTGCTGGGTTCATAACTGCTTCTGGCAGTGAGGAGTGTTTTGGGCAAAGCTGGTATCAGCCATGCCTCACAAATTGTTCTCACCTTCTCAAAGCTCTCTGGTGAGAGAGAAGCCCATGATAGAAGAAATGAACATTGGAGAAGGCTGGAAAAGGATCAGTCTGCAGCCTGGCACAGCACTGCAAAACAAGGTGCAGCAGCATGTGAAAGGCAAACTTTCCAAACTGAGACAGTCCAAAGCAGAGCTCCTCCAGCACACACATCACTAGGGACAGAAAGCAGCAGCACACACAACTTGTGGACAATCTCCTGCCTCTCCCAAAGGCTATAAAGTTCATCCAGTATGTAACCCAAAGACTGAATGTCAGCTGGAGCAGGGGATGAAAGCTCTCTTGAAAAAAAAGTGAGACATGCTGGCATGAAATAACTCTGGCTTCATCTGTGCATTTCATTTTGTTTACAGGCATCTCTCCATTCACTGCTCTGGTCCTGGGAAAGAGGTGTGAGTGTGGTTTACCATGGAGAGAACATGGGTCACAATATAAACAAAACCTGACCCAGTTTTCTTACAGAAAAAAAATCACAGACTGGGCAAAACCATACAACTAACTCTGACACAATCTTTGATCAAATAAGAGGCTAATTGAAAAACTGTTTTCATTAAAAACAAACAAACAAAGCAATATGCTCATTTAGTTTTTAATCCATTTTCTGGTAACTGTACCACAGAAAGACAGAGGCTTACAACAGCAAGGCATCTGTAAACAAAATTGGATAATCCCAAGACACACTAATGGCATTTTACAGGATTTTTAAGAGTAGAGCATGTACATTTTTCTTAAACCATAAAATGAGGAGAATTAACATTGATTAGAGAGCAACAACAAAACTCCAGAGTTGCAAGCCCCATAAAAAGCTATAAAGTGTCCCAGGGAAGGACTGCAAGACTGGCAGGAATTCAACGTTTGCAAGCAAATCCTGTATTGTTGTCTTCTATTTGCAGTTTCTCAGGCACATCTATATATCCACCTGCCCACCTATCTTCCTAACAACCTAACTGCAACAAAATAAATAACAATAATTCTGCTGCTTCTCCGTTTCCTGTATTCCCCACCAGAAAGTGGGTAATAAACCAGCAAGCTCTCTAAAGCAGACATCACCACCCTGGCCATGTAAACAAACACTTCACCATTTTATAATCTCCCATGTCAAATGAACATCATTGTCCCCTTTGGTGTCTTAAAAAAACCAGGTCCACAAAATTACTCGAGGGCAAAGCAGCAATGCTGCCCAACGTTAGGACCACCTAGAAGAGACACAAATGCTGACAGTGCCTTTGTTTCCTCAAATGAACATCATTGTCCCCTTTGGTGCCTTAAAAAAATCAGGTCCACAAAATTACTCGAGGGCAGAGCAGCAATGCTGCCCAATGTTAGGACCACCTAGAAGAGACACGAATGCTGACAGTGCCTTTGTTTCCCAGAAAATCCTCTTCCTCCATGAGACCCAGGCCACGGCCCCTTTCCAGTCTCCCTAACCGAGCAGCTGAGTTTTGACTTCTCACATCTGATATGTAAATTCTCTCTTTTTTTTTCCCCTCCTTAAAGTCTAAGGAGAAGACTGCATAATGGATCTGTGACTCCATCCCCCTCCTCGCTACCCACAATCACACCTGCCTCTGAGAAATGATGGTAATTTGCAAGTAAGTCTGAAGCCTCCAAGCTACATCCATACCATCTTTGCTCATTTGTGGCTTTGAATTTGCACAGCAGTGTTTACTGTCTGAAGTGCCTGCAGATGCAACGGGCAAGCAAGGCCCACCTTGTGTGTGAGCTTCCCTAGGAGAAAAGCTGGCTGGAAGCTGGAGCCAGCATCTCCCCAGCAGGGAAGCAGCATCCTTGGGGCAGGGAGTGGTGGCCAGATGCAAGCTCAAGCCCTGAGCCACTCAGTGCAGATGCAATTACATAGAATCACAGAATACTTTGGGTGGGAAGGCACCTTCAGAGCTCATCTGGTCCAACCCTCCTGCAGTGAGCAGGGACAGCTCCACCCACAGCAGGTTGCTCAGAGCCCCATCCAACCACACCTGGAATGGTTCCAGTGATGGGGCAGCTCTGGGGAACCTGGGCCAAAGTCTCATCATCCTCATGGCACATAATTTCTTCCTTCTATCTAGTCTAATCTCCCCTCTTTTAGTTTAAAACCATCCCACTCTGTCCTACCACAACAGGCATTGCTAAAAATATCTGTCTGCAAAAAGAGGATACCAGCACTTCTTTATTTCTTGTTTAGCCTTCCTATGCACTTCTCAGCAGCACAAGGAGGCTAAACAAAAAATGCTGTGGGCCACTGAATACAGGAATTAGAGAAATCCCTTATATAGTCTGGGCCATTTGTTGTTGGAGCTGTTTTAAAATAATAGTGCACACAGCATCACAGATGCTGGCAGACAGAAACTGGCTTTTCCAGGAAACAGATAAGGCTTTCCAGCTTTCTCCTTCCAGAACAGTGTGGGGAAAAAAAAAGTAATAATAATTTTTTTTTAAATGGACCAAAGTAACTGATGAAAAATACAAAATGAAAATATGAGCATTGCTGCTAGGGACTCTCCCTAGTTCAGAATGCCAGGTTTACGACAAGGCTATAATTTTGCAGACTAATAAGATTAATTTGGTCAGAAAAAAAGGGTGGGGGGAGAGGAAATAAAGTCTGAGGTTCGGGGAAAGGAGGAAGGAGGCTGGTGAAAATGCTGATATTTACTTACTGTAAATGTTTAGCCTATAAAACCTTCCCTCACACAGCAGCCTAAAGTGCCAGGCAGACAACAACAACAGCATGCTTGAATGAAGTTGTATATTGTTTTGTGGAAGCGGCAGCTCACAGCAGAACTGAGATTAATAACAACGGCAGCTTTCTTGGTGTAAGTTACAGGAGCAGACCAACACTTGCTGACAGCACCCAGCCTGGCAAAGCCAGCCCTGCAGCACTCCGGCTCCTCTCGACAAGAACGCATCATCTCCAGGTTGGTTTGTTGTTGGTTTGGGCTTTTTTCAAACCGCAGTGAAAAGGGAATGGATTTCTAGGGTACCGCCTGCTCCACAAACGCCACATGCACCAGTTCCTCTGAGACAAAGGAATTCAACTCACAAATAAAATCTGCAAATCTCTCGAGGAGACATTTGCAAGGAAGCTGGGGCATGTGCTGAGATGCTTTTCTTGCACGACTCTGCCTGGCAAAGCCACCAGGGACTGCTGGGATCCCAGAGCAGAACCCGGGCTATATATAAATATATTTATTTGAAGGGATAAATTCTTACAGATATCTCTACGTCTTTGCAGTATGCCGGCCCTTTTGAGCAGGGCCTGTTGTGACAGG
>NW_008582279.1:0-15024 GCF_000691845.1 Merops nubicus | reverse complement strand
TATGATTCTATGATTCTATGATACCCTAATCAAAAAGTCTGATCAGAAGGCAAAAACTTTAGGCAACTTTGCCAACAGATCCAAAAGTTGTTACCTCACACAATTTTACAACCATTCCTATTCTGCCTATCAGTTGGGAATACAAAATGCCACAGGGGAGTTTGCATTCACTGCACTGATTTCATTTAGGCCATGAAGAGACAAAGAAAAAAAGCTACTTGTTTAGCTGAATCTTCAAAGATACATGCAAACATCCCTACTCACAAAGTCTAATCTCACACTGATGTTTGCTACATAAAAACTTGTACGTTTTAAACATTGCAAAGCTGAGCCAGGTGAAATCCACAAATGGCTAGAAAGCAAATCCAGACTGTAATTCTTCAACCTTGTCCAAGCACAACCCCGTAGAAAACCTCATACCAAATCCTCTTGCCACATCCATAATTTCTTAAGATGTACAAAGCAGCCACTGTTATCAAGCAATACCCCAGCTGGGTTTTTCCACTCAGAATCAGTGCAAGGGAAGCAGGAGTAGATGAAGATAGTGCCAACGTCAAGCAGCACAGATGGCAAACATTACAGCAAGGACCTTCCAGGAGAAACCCTATCAAGAGACTCCCCTTGCAGGCACACTACCACTCCTAGACAACAGAGCCAAGAAAAAGTACACGTCTTGGCAAAATTTGCTGGCAATTTTGGGTATTATGCAATTAACTGTAACTTTTCAGTTTCCTGTACAGGGTATCTCATGTCTGTGTAGAGTCCCACAACAGATGGCATTTCATGCTCTATAGCACATACCCTGCACCAAGAAACCCATTCATTTCCAGCGTCTCTCTTGACTTAAGTGAGCTTTCAACAACCACATCTAGTTTAACACAGTGTCTGCTGAAGCTGTCCCTTGTTTTCACTTCTGAAATTGGTACGTCTGATTCCTCAAGATTGGTTAGACTCCTGTTGTTCCTTGGACAAATGTTTCTATGAAAGTACAACATGAACTTTGGTGACACACTAGCAAAGTCAGTATCCTTACAGCATTTCTGCTGCTTTGCTTTCCTTTTGAAACACTTGGCTCTTAAATCTTGCAGTGGAAATGACCTGGATTACACTGTTTTTTGTTTGTTTTTGGTTTTGTTTTTTTTTTTCCCAGTTGCTTTTCTCCCAGTTGACCCTGCTTATCTTTTTTTCTGGGTGTGCTGTTGCCTGCCTGCTATATGCTAGAAGACCACAGTGAGGCAGGTATGCTCAGTGAGTTCTTGCCAAGCTTTTGGGATTAACAGTTTATTTAGTATTCCTCCTACACCCTGTCACGCTGGCCTATACAAGATTTCAAGCAGAAAGGAGTGATTACTCAGAATGCTGCTCCTCTTACTCTTGAATTTGCTTGGCTGACTCAAGAGGGACTGAACTAAGTCTGCACAAGATGAAGGACTTCCAGTCCTCCCAAGACAATTATTCTAAGGTACTAAATATCATTTTTGCTCAGAACAAATAACACATGATACACAGCTGAATTTTCCGAAGGACATCAGTAAAACACACAAGGCTTAACATAAGCACTTGATTGCAAAATCAAACCAAACCAAACCACTCAGCATTTTGACAGCTATAGTATCAGCAACTCAGGAAACTAGAGGGGTGATTTTGTGCACTTTACTGTACATTTCATGCTTCTCTGAGATTCCCCAACATACAAACATGACTCATCCCAGAACAGTTACTTCTTTACTTGGGTAAAGGGGAAAATCAGCTCCCCCACCCTCTGTCACTGCTTCAGTTCAGATGGAGAAAATGAGCAGAGTGTTTTGAAATGAAAGAAGTAAAATAATGGGGTGCTGAATTTTCTTCCATTTATTTGAGAAACATCGAACTGTGATTGATTTCAAGCACACATAAAAAAGACAGAGGGTCCAAAAAGAGCCAGTTTGTGGCTTTGGATGTGCTACCAAAGTGCCTGTTCTGACAAGCTGCGTCCCTTCCCTGGCAGAGTGCCCTCTCCTTTCTTCCCTTCCCTTTTTTGTGTCCACATAATTTCCTGATTATGTAACTGTACAACAAAAACATTTCATCTGAAAATGAAAATCAAGACAAAACAGAAGACTGAACTGGTGTATGAGGTTTTTGTGTCATCTGTTCGTTATTCCACAAGGGAGAGTTTGCTAGTCTGAGTTGAGGAGGCCAATGTTTGAGCATGAGGGTGAAAAAAAGCAGTGGAAGCAGGTGAAGTTCTAGCCTTCTCCTGCACCCTTTCCAGCCCAACACCCTCTTGCTGTACAGCTAAGATTTCTGTGGGATTCCCCAAGGGTTTCCTATGTTATACCAGGCCTTGTTCTAAAATTCCAGATTAAGCTATAAACCTTATCAGACATTTTAGAAAGAATTAGGCTACCCATGAATGATTGAGAAAGATGGCAACTAACTGGCTAAGGGAAAGGTTCCAGATGGCAGCACCACTTTCAAAGAGATGTTCCGCCTTCCTAATACGCTTTTGAGTGGCTTCCTCATTTCTTCCTTCACACAGAGAAGCACTGAACTAAGGTGCTCATTCAGAGACTTCATGACTTATTTGGAATGAACAAAGGAAAAAAAATCTCCATATTCCTGTGCCAATCTGTGAGGCACGTCTGTCTTGCACATGCATAGTTTTTGTCCTTCCTCCCAAAATAGACATACTAGAACTAGAGGGGAAATGAAAGCCAAGAGGGAGAAAGTAGCTTCCATGCAATGAGAAACCACACACAGTAATACTTGGATGGTTCCCCAGCTAAGACATATGATAAGACAGAGGCCCATAAAATCAGAAATGGCACAGAGAAGATGGACAGGCAACAATTATTCACAGTTTTCCATCACACAAGGGTAGGGACATGCAGTAAAACTACCAGGTTTGAAAATCAAATTTCTGGAAATAGTTATTCATATAATTAAATTGCAGTCTAAAATTAAAAATAAATAAATACAATGAAACATCAATGCAGCTGAAAATATAGAAGAGGTTCAAAAGTAAGTAAATGTATTACAAAAAAACCACTGACCTTGGGGGCTTATTTATCCATCTTTTTTATGTCAAGAGCAAACCTGTCACTTCAGCTCCTGAGTTTGCTCTTCACAGGAATCCTCTGCTCCTTACTATGTTCAAGGAAAACAGCAGCAATAACAATGGTGCTATCCCTGGTCACTCCCCGCCAGGCAGGAGAAGTGCCTGGGCCTACAGGCTCCACATCATACCCATCCATGACAAGGTTCTAGAGAAGTCCTCTAAGGCACAGGTCTGGCCTCCCCTGCCACAATCTGTGCCCTGGCCATTTGGAAGTTAGGAAGCAGACAACTAGGGGCAGATGCTGTTAGTGCCCTTGGGCCTGAATGTTGTCTGGTCCCCAGCTGGGACACAGTAAGGAAGCACAACTGGGCACCCACTCCTCTCTGCACCCTGGTGAGGGGGCAGGGGGAATTCCCAGGCTTGGTAGGACATTCTCCACAAGTCTGCCTGAGCGTTTCAATTTCAGCAGCTAGCAGCACCCGAGAAAGACAGCAGCCTATGTGAGAAAGAAACAGACACACAAGTTGCTCCCTGGTGGGAAAGAAGCTCTATTTTGGACTCCCAGCCTTCAACACCGCTTCTAAAATGTGCAGATCTGATTTTTTTATGCTTATTACAAAACAGAAACCCTGAAATAATTACATGCCTAGTGGCTGCCTACTTGCTTTGGGACTAAAGGGCTGTTAGAACAAATGTTCACTCCGCTCTATTTTCAAGAAAGCATCCAGGAGTCTAACAACCCTCACTGGAGATAAATATTCTACTAAAAATCAGTGAGTGTGTGATTATGGCACAGTGGTGAGGGCACAGATAGCTGATTTGTACCTTCGTCTCTGAGCTGAGGAACACTCTTACTTCATGCAACACCACCAAGACCAGAAAGACCAACCTGAGAATAACCAGGTGCTTGACAACAGCCACAGGAAAGTGGAAGAGCAAGGCTTTGGTCCTAGCACCATAACAAGAATGTGCCTACCAAGATGTGCTCCAGGCTGACAGATGTGCTCCAGGATGACAGTGCATGCCAGCCCCAGCAGCACTGCCACACAGGACACTGGCATGGCCATAGGGCCTAAAGAGTAGAGTAAAGCAGCTGTTAACCTCTGCAGGACTACGACTCAAAGTTTTAGATTTTTAGATTCTCAAACTATAGTGTACATGAATGGTCTCATTCAATTGATGCACTCAAGGATAGTGTCCAGAGGCTTAAAACAGGATAAGAAGCAAAAAGCTATTTCACTTCAAGTGGAAAAGAGAAGTCATTAAAGGAACTCAGAAACGCCCTCTTGATATCAAAATGAAGTGTTCAAGCATGGGGCAGACAGGCACTAAGAGCCTCTGAAGAGTGTGGCCTCTCTGACCAGACCAGTACACATATCTAGAAAGTGACTTTTCTCCTTCATTTTTGTAGCGTCTAAATGAAGAAGTAGAAAGTGATCTGGCTAGAAAAAAAATATAATTTTTTAAATAAAATATGGTAAATTTTAATCACTACCAGAATCATTAATTACATGTTATTTATAGTGTTTATAGTGTTTTGCAGACCACTAAGAAACAACGTTTCCATATATTCTTTGAAATAAAATCCTCTTCATAATTTGTTTACAGATTTGAAGGATCTGCCAAAATAAATGATGCAATATTTGCACTTGATGACAAGATTTACCTCTTGTGAAGAAAGGGTTAACGTGCCTATGCACAGCTCTTAGCCATCATTTTCAGTGCAGTCGCTTCATAGGAAATTCTGGGGACATCTGATAAGAAACATAATTGGTGGCTGAGCTAACCCATTTTTCCAGGTTCAGGGAAGATAAATGATTGTAAAGGCACTGAGTGTTGAAACAGTTCAGTAATTCATTTTCTTGGTAAAACTAGGTAACACCACTTTTCCTTTCTGTAAGAAGGATAATGGCTCTAACTATCTCCAAGTTCTGGATAAATATGAGGAATATGAGGTGCATGAGGAATAACCCCATGCACCGGTACAGGTTAGGGGTTGACTTGCTGGAAATCAGCTCTGTGGAGAAGGACCTGGGAGTCCTGGTGGACAACAAATTAACCATAATCCAGCAATGTGTCCTTGTGGCCAAGAAGGCCAATGGTATCCTGGGGTCCATTGAGAAGAGTGTAGCCAGCAAGACGAGGGAGGTTCTCCTCCCTCGTACTCTGGTGGTACCCCTCTACTTGGTGAGGCCACAGCTGGAGCATTGTGTCCAGTTCTGAGCTCTCCAGTTCAAGAGAGACAAGGCACTGCTGGAAAGAGTCCAGTGGGGGGTTACAAAGATGATGAGGGGACTGGACCATCTCTCTTACAAGGTAAGTCTGAGAGACCTGGAGCTGTTTAGCCTGCAGAAGGGATCTTATCAATGCTTATAAGTATCTGAAGGGTGGCTGTCAAGAGAATGGGGCCAGACTCTATTCAGTGGTGCCTAGTGACAGGACAAGGGGAAAGGGCACAAATTGGAATGCAGAAAGTTCCATTTGAACATGATGAAAGGCTTCTTTCCTGGGAGGGTGACAGAGCACTGGAACAGGCTGCCCAGAGAGGATGTGGAGTCATCTTCTCTGGAGATATTCAAGCCCTGCCTGGGTGTGATCCTGTGCAACCTGCTCTAGGTCAACCTGCTCTGGCAGGGGGGTTGGACTAGATGATCCCCAGAGGTCCTTTCTAACTCCTAACATTCTGTGATTCTTGAGCAAATCCCTGTCAACAATACAGAGGAACACAATGTAAGATAACTCAGATTTTCCTCTTTTCTTAATTACACTGTATGGAACTAGAACCCATTTCAGAAATCAAGTACATAATTACAACCTAAATTGCAGCAGGCCCACTTTTAATCCTAACTACTTGATATAATGATATCAATGCTACTTATATGGATCTTACTAGTATAATAATATGGAATAATCCCTCTGCTAGCAGGGAAAAAAAATTGTATTTGTAACAGTGCAGCTGAGAACAAAACAGAGACCCGTACTTATTGAGATTATTCACACCTAGTGGAATCATTGACACCAGGCTAGCCATGAACCCTGGTGCTGTTCTTAACAGAATGAGCAGGCTTTCTCAGGCATTTCTATTCATAATATTACATCTGTTTCAGCTTTCCTGTTTCAAGTAGATAAATATTTATTTTAGGATTACTGTAGCAGGATTATGGCATGCCTGAAGACTTTCTTGCAGATGTAAATTTATTTAAATCTCAGATGAAATCCTGAAATACTTCTGCCAGAGTGTGATTTGTAGTTTGACTTAATCACTGACTCGGCAGAAATGTACTCTGGGGCAGCTTTTCCAAAAGCACTTCAGTGTTTGGAGAAACAATGTTGCATCAACATTTAATAAAACTTGCACGTCCTGGTAAACCTGGGTTTTACCTCACTGAAGAATTGCCAGGAAAAAGGCTTTTCCTGGATTCCCTTCCATGCATTGAGTAGGGTGGCTCTACATCTCCAAAACACCCCAGATGTTCTTGGGCTTGAAAGCTTTCACAGGTCTTGCAAGTATCCTTGTGCTTGAGACATTGCTTCACTGTGGAAATAATATTTCAGTTAAAAATAACAAGTCATAGTAACACCAACTGTAACTGGGTGGACAAACTTGCTGCCAGAAGGACATTCACAGAGTTGACAAGCTCAGTATTAGGATCTCAGGTGAGACATGCTCTTGTATTCTGAGAAAGGGGTCCTGACAGTGCTCTCCAGAATATTCTTTCTCCTTGCATTTTGAAATAAAAAAAAAAATAAATTAAAAATCAGATCATATTAGGAATGAAAAGTCCTAGAAGGAAGATGATACTGTTTTAAGGCACTTTTAACTATTAAATTATGAGAAGCTTTTACTAAAAGCTATGGACCATAGTTTCAAAGTAAATCTTAGCCAAGTGGTCATGCCCAGCATGGAAGCATTGATCAACCCTTCCTCTGGAAAGGGAGCAGAGGCAGCAGCGCGCTGTTGGCTCTCCCCTCATAAGCATATACTGTGTTGTTACAAACTTTCTTTTGAAATAACTTATTGGCTGCAATTCTCTTTCATTGGCTCCCCGAAACAACATTTTCAGAAACATGGTAAAATTCCAGCTGGTCATTTCCAAGTTATCCTGCTGTGACAAAATGATCTTGTTCCTGTAGTACAATTTTGGTTTCTTCTTCATGGCAAAAATTCAAACACTATTATATCTTTCCCCCCCTCCCCCATACTTCCCCTAACCCCCAATTCCTTTTGAATTTATGTATTCAGTAAAGGTGCAACAGGAACAAAGTCTTGCCTTCCATGATAGACCTGCTGGGTCTTGAGTTTCTTGGCTCAGGTTATTGCAAGGACCCCAGTGAAGTTCAGGGCCCCTGCTCAGGGGTGGATGTAAAGCACCAAGTGCTTTATTGCTGCTGGGCAGCTCTACAGCTAAGAAAGCATATGACCTTTAAACAGGTCATACAAAAGCCAGAGTTTACATAGTAAAATCAATGCTTTCTCTTGGATTAGCTTCAAAATATATTGGAACCTAGATCAAGGGTTTGGTCCTGCAACCTGTCCCCATGTGAGCGATCCTATTCAATGCCATGGTACTGTTTACCTGGCAATAGGCAGTAAAACAAGGCCACTGTGTACTGATACAAATGTCACTGAGCAAAGTGTCTCTAATTTGCTGTAGAATGAGGGACATACTTTAAAAACATGTTGTAAAAAATTCACCCCATGTCCAGTCCTAAATGACAGGAGAAGAAATAGAAAAGGACAATTCTGGCACAAAACCACAAAGAAACTCAGTCTTTCTTAGTCTTCCTAAAAAATAAAAAGAAAGTGTTTCTTTTCTTCTCAGATTTTTTAAGGAGGCTAAAAAAAAAAAAAAGGCTGTGAGGAATATGCATCCTGCTCAGGAAGTCATAGTAGAAGAGCATGCTGACTTGCATCAGTAAATACAGCATTAACTGCTGAGGAAAGCCCAAGCTTTCTCCCCAGGGAGAGAGGACTCAGTTCCTACAGGTGTCAGAGATAAAAATATGAAAAGTAAAATGTCAGGGGAGACCCAGAGCTGCCAGCACCCTGATTTCAGAGAGCAACTCGTTGAAAACAATACCCTAAAAAAGCAGAATTGTCTGTGTGGAAGTGAACCAAAAAGCTAACCAAAAAACTGGGTCTGTAGTGCGCGTGATTCACGGCACAGAATATGTTTTTTCTAAGTGTCTCTCCCCATAAAAAGGTCTTGTATTTTCCTTTTGCAAACAAGCAGAAAAAGTTTTATTAATAAGGTATTTTGAATGTTGCTCTGGTTGGCACAATCAAATGGGCAATTGAATCCAAAATAGTAACTGTAAAATATATTTTGGAACATATTTTCCCTCTGATTCAACATCAGTGGTTGCCAACAAAACAGCGAAAAATGGCTGAGGCACAAATTTTGATATTAAAACCACTTTTTTTTTTTTTTCAGTTTTGGGGTATTTTCATAATGCCCTTCTTAGACGTCTATTTTGTAGAACTCTTCAGAGAAGCATAGCATAAAATACACAAAACAACACTTGATTTGCTGATATGATGGGAAGATTTCTCCTTCTTTCTTTAAAGAGATAACCAAAATAAACTGCAAGAATACTAGTACTGGAAAAAATAACAAAGAAAATGACTCATGGATATATCTCAAAAGTCACACAAGTATTCCCTGTGCAGTCACTGGCATACTGAAGGATATTTTCAATATATAAGGGCTGCAAAGTTGAACCTAATTCTCCTGAGTATCTCATGGTGGTACATGGAAAAAATAGTGAAGATATTTGGCTAAAGCCACAAGATCAGACATTAATCATTTGCAGTTCTCAACGTCTTCATTAGGCTCCAATGTAAATAAGTATTCCTTGCTCACCTGACAAGGAGTCATGCACCCAGCAACACAAGCTGCTGCATTTTCAACTCCACAGGAGCCACCGTCCCACAATTTCCAGGGTCTGAGACTTGCTGCTTTCCCCAGAGCCAGGCTTGCTGTACCTTCCATAGAAAATCGGATTCATTGGAGTTTTGTGGCTAGGTGGAGCAAAACCAAAACATTAAAATTACCTGTGACAGTGTCAGAGGAGGCCCCCAGTGCAACCAGCTTCCTCCTAAGTCAACAGTTGTTCCACCAGCTCTTGGACACTTCAAGCTGGTGCGAGCAACAGGCATTGCTGGTGCAGGGGCACGGGCTGTGATGGCTGTGGCACATTGCAAATGCCCAGAATAGTAGATGAAAGGGAGGAAAACAGCAGTGATGATGGATGGACAGAGAAGTTCACTCTGAACAGTATTTTCTTGAAACCCAGGGGTGTTTCTCTTTACTTTCTGATGACCTTTTGCAAACAGGGGGCACATGATGGCACTTAAAGAGAAGTCATAACGTCCTCAGTAAGAAAGAGCATAAAACACCTAAAGGTGGTGTGACTCAGTTCCTCTTTCCTTCAATTGCCTTTTAACTGGCAATTAGAAGCAAAGTCAAGATTTAATAGAGCCTGGTGGTGTCTGTCCTAGAAGTCCACATGACCCATCTGCTGAGTGCTGATGTTCCTAGGGATTCCTCTTCGGAGTATTCAACACAACAGGTCCAAGTAGCTTGTGAAGAAGAGGCACATCTCCTGTAGACACATCTCCTGTGCACCTCTACTGATAACTGACAAATGTATGTGCAGACTATTTCTATCCTGCTGCCTTGGCAGAGACTTCATCCACACTAAAATGTGGGTGCTGGCAGCTGCAGCACCACGGAGCTCAGCCCAGGCTTCAAAATCCGTCCAGCAGGTAGGGGATATGGCCATGGCATGTGGAGAACAAAGCTGTGTGCCTGCCTACATTGTACTGTCATCTCCAGGGTCACTGCCACCTTGACACACTCTGCACATAAAACAAGGTTTTATTACAAGGCCAAGTCACAAGTACCTTCGGGAAACAGGGCAAGAGCTGCTATTACTGAAAGAGGTCTCCCACCACTGCTTGGCTGTTCTCCTCTCAGCCAGTTTCCCAGCTGCTTTCTGACATCCCTTCACTCTGTTTCCTCCCATCATCTCCCTTGCTCTTTTGCTCCATCTCCTCCAGACCTTGGAGGTGCTGGTGAGCACTGGCCAAAGATGGGCTAGGACAAGGGAAGTTACGGATGCTCTGTCATCAGATCTGTTCAAGACCAGGTTGGATAAGACCTTGTGCAACTCCATCTAGTAGGAAGTGTCTAGTAGAGTCTGGAACTAGATATTTTTGAAGATCCTTTCCATCCCAAACCATTCTATGGTTCTATGATTCTGTGACTTGTCTGCAGCCCCCTGGGGAAGTTAATCAAGGTGGGTGTGGGTGGTCCATTGCCTGCTCCTGGTGATCAGCTCCATGGGCTCGACTCTCTCAGCTCAACAGAAGTGTGCACATGCACAGTGAGGTCCACCTCAGTGCCACTGCCTGTACACTGTTGCCTCTTGCTGCCTTCAGCAGGTGAGACACTAGCTGTGGGATGGTTGAGCAAAGAGATCCCATCCCTAGCACTGTGCACTCTGCTGCTATCTCCAGCCATGCTCACCCATGCCTTCATCTGCTGAGGGCTGTGCACAGGCTGTGGGGTGCCACACCTCAGCTGGGCCATTTCTGGACAGTGCAAGCCAAGCCATGTCTGTGCTTTCCCCCATACTTTAGCCAAGGACAGCAGCAAAGTCATGGGCTGTGGAGCACCCTCCCTGTCACCAGGATATGATCCCTCCTCCTCCCTGTCCTCCAGGTCACCACGGCTTGCCACATCCCTGTCTGATCTCTACAACCCATTAACACATGTGAATCAGAGCAGCAAATAACATCTTCTGTCTTCACACACCCCTGCTCGGGGTTCACTGGTCACTTTGCTGAAGAAGGCAGTGCAGAAACAGGATCTTTTCAGCACTTGACACCTGGCTGTGAGAGCCTGGAAGCTGCCCAGCTGGCTGGAGCCCTTCGTGGCCCAGAGACCTGAGCCCAGCTCCTGCGGGGAAGGACTGGCTGCTCCCTGGGGTGGCATGGTTCGTGGGCACAGCCTTCGCTTCCCATTTCCAGGCCACCAAGCCACACATCTTCCAGCCCATCAGAGCACCACCCAATATGCCACACAGACCCAGGGCTAACAGTGCCAGGAGCATCACCCTTTCCTGCACACAACACCAAAGGGCAGGCGCAACCCCAGTGAGGGTGTCAGAAATACCCTGCCAGGCTTCAGCTGCTCTAGAGCAGCCAAGGAAGTTTTGGGAGAGGAGACCTGCAGGGTGAGGCAGTGCAAAGTGGCGCTGTCAGCCACTTTTTCCTCCCTTGGAGCAGGGCTCTCTGCAGCATCTCACACGGGTACCTGGCAGAAGCACAGCCAATTCTTTTATTTCATTACCTTCTAAAATTTTCTGCCGTTATCCTTTCAGCCGCCAGTAGATGGTGATACTTTATCTCCATCCAAGCTGCAAGCGTACACTGGAGAACCAGGGAGGCAGCACGACAGTTTCAGAAGAGACTGAAAAATAAAAAAATGTATATAAATAAAAAAATACGGCTCCAGACAACCTCCTGCTTGGGCAGACACTAATTGTCGAGGTCTAGCTAATATTTTCAACCTCACTCAGGGATCCTGTCTGGACTTCCAGAGCTGCAAAAATTGCAACTTCATCTATAGCACTTGCTTCCTGGTGTGATTCTTTGTGTGTGTTTGAATGAATGCATGAAAGGAGGCCTGAAGGCACAGATCTTCCTGGAAGCTGCACAGTCTGGGCACCAAAGAGATGAGGAAAATATATTTGTTGCTGAGAATGCGAATAACATCCTTACCATCTCCAACGAAGCAACATCCTGGAGATGGGTTTGGTGATCATATGCTCTTGAAAAGCTCCTTTTAATTCTACAGACTCCTCCTGCAGCAAGTGACAAACTGTAAATTGCTGATTTACACAGTACTCTGTGGAAAATGTACTCCCACACTTCCAGCTCTTACAAACTGCCTTCAGAGCTGTGCTTGCGCAAGAAGTAGCCTGATCATAAGAAAAAAAATAGAGCAGATCTGGCTAAATCCTGCCTGAAATTGCAACAGCAATGTTTTTGTTGCTTCTGATTTGTTGATATACCATTTACTGTGGGGCAGGAGTGATGTGGTCATGAATGATGTGGTCCTAAGCACAGGCAAAGGGTGGCAGGGTAACAAAGCACTGCCTAACGCTAAGCCACATGGCCCCCCGCCTTGCAGGCACACTCGGAGGGACTGAAAAAACATGGACCACAGCAGATCTTCCCCCTGTTATTGCTCCAATTACAGGCTTGATCCTCCTCTTCCAGAAGCTCTGTGGGTTACACGTGCAATTATTTTGCCTGTCCCAAACCATAGATAACACACTCAACTGGGAGCCATTTTTTGGCAGGTGCGTTTCTTAGGTGTTCCCATCTCCACTGCCTGGGCAAAATACTTTATGGCCTCACCAACTCGTTCCTGTTTTGCCTGGGATCCACCTCTACAGGTGCTCCAAGATGTGGTTTCAGCGCCATCAGCCTGTACAGGCATTTCACAGCTTGGGGTTTGTCCAGCTTATGGCCTAGAAAGGGCAACAGCAGATACCAAGGCTGTGGACACCTTGTGTGAGTGAGGGCAAGGTGCAACTTAAAACACAAGAAGCTGAGCTCAGTTCAGTAGTTTGCAGGGGCATTAAGATGCTACCAACACCAGTCTGTAACATAATTATGAAAACAATGACCTAAACCCAGTTCTCCCTCCTACACAAACAGTACATGTAGCCCAGCAAAATGGGCATCTGCGAGGAGAACAGCCTCAGTTAAACCTCCCCAGCTAGAGGACATAGCCATTGGCTGGGTTTCAGCTTTACATACTGCACAGTTAGCAGTGGTTAGCAGTATGGTTTTTCCCTCAAAGTACAATTTCCAGACAACTAATTTGGACTCAAAATATCTCTCTCTCCTTAGGGTCTGAAGAAAACAGAAACCCAAATTAGAGAGGACTCTTTTGGATTTAGCAAGAGACTGTAAACGTTTTGCCCAACAAAAAGAATGAGCATCAGCCGATAATTTTAGTATCCCATAAAACAGGCAAAAGCCACCCAGGGAGACCTCAGAGAAAGCCCTCCAAAATACACATACAGAAATAGGAGATAAGACAATGAAGTGCAATCAGTCCTCAGAAACCGCTGCCCAGAGCAGTAAGGCTGAGATTATCCTGGCCAGGCCTTGGACGGAGAGAGAAGAGCAGTCAGGGCTCCAAGAGCACCCTGGTGAGGGAGTGGTGCCAGTCATAGCCCCAGCCCGTGCGTTTCTCACCTTCTGCAAAACGAAGTCCTGCTTGGAGCCTCTCCTGCCTGTGCAGGGGATAGCTGACTGTGGCAGCTGGCAAATCGCTCTGCTGAGAAGCGTAAAAGCCACCACTAACACTTAAAAAAAAAAAAAAAAAAGATAAAAAAGAAGAGTGAGAGCAACAGGTACATTTGACAGACAACCCCATCAGAAGCAGGTTATTGGGAAATGCCTGTGGTGAAATTGCAGCTTCGGGCTAAAGTGGCACCTGCTGTGCCCACTGTTAATTAATTGGCACAGCATCAGATGCTGCCAGAAATGCCTCGCCGTGGCTATGCGACAAACCGTGATGGTATGAGGCATGCCCTGCCTGTGGAAAACTTCCATTTGGTGCATCCCTCCAAGCAGCTTGCTGGGGAATAAAACCTCTCAAGCCGTCTGGCAGAATAAATACTCCCAGATAGCCTGGATCCTGCAGTCCCAGGATGGGACTGGGGCAGGTGGAGGTTCAACAGCCTGTGCCAGGGAGGCTTCAGACCTTTGTCATATTAAATAGGTGGTCTCGTCCCAGGCACAGGAGATGTTCCCCATGCCAACTTCTCCACATGGGCTTGATAATTTCTGCACTCTGTCTTTACAAGATGGATCACCCCATGCCATGACGGATGGCAGGGCTGGGCCAGCCAGGAACTGTGGCAGCTTCTCCTCCCAGCTCTGTGCAAGGCTGTAGAAGAGACACCTGGGTCCCCAGACCAGGCACTCAGACCCAGACCAGCGGCATCCGCTTCCCTGCAGGTGCACAGTGGTTCCCCCTGAGAGCTCCTGCCTTCCCTTCCCACTGCCCCCCAGCCTGCCATCAGCAGGGGCTCAGCCTGCCCTTCTGCCAGGCAAAGCCTCAGAGCTGTTCCCTGGGTCAGGCTCCGTTCCCCTCTGCCGAAGGATGCTCAGTCCGAGCACCACATCATGAGCAGTATCAGGCCTGTAATACCTTCATCCTCCCTTCTCTCAGCACCAAAGTTTTTTCATGACTTCCATGCTGCTCAGCTCTCTTACCAGCCACCCCTCTTATCCCTTAATTTTATCCATGAGTCTCCTATTCCCATTTTAAAAATACTCTCAGGGAGGTGCCATGAGAGCAGCTCCCACCCTGAAGCCCCCAAGGCATGTCAGAGATGAGGACAGCCCCAACTCTGAGGCATTGCAGCATCAGATTTATTATTAATTATCGGTGTCATTATTACACAGCACCTACGAGCCCTGGCCATCTAGCGAAGCCCCGCACAGAATATTAAAATGCTAATTTCCCTCCAAGATAAGAACTTGCTGGTGTCTCTCTGCTCATTTGTTTGCAAATGTCGTTTTCCTGGTGAGGCTGTATTCCCCGCAGGCACCGCAAGGAAACGCTTGCATAAACAGCCCCTGTTTAAGAAACCATGTATCTCACACATTTGCCCATTACAGCCCTAATCGGGATTACTGTGACACTATAAGAAAACCACCTGGTTTGGTCGGATGCATTTTTAACATCTTCTTGTGCCTTCAGCGGGCTGGGACGCAGCAACGGCTTTAGGATATGTGCTGGAGGACGCAATTTCCTTCTGCAGAGCGTAGCTTAGCTGGCTGTAACGAGTTATATTAAGGCGCAGCTCATTTTTGTGCCTCTGTGTCAGTCTCCAAATGGCGCGCTGGTGTGTGACTGCCGCAGCTGTCCCGGGCTTTGCTCTGGTATCAG
>NW_008582278.1:0-2300 GCF_000691845.1 Merops nubicus | reverse complement strand
TCTCTCTAGTCTCAATCTCCCTCTCTTACTTTCAAACCACCCCACCTTGTCCTGTCCCAACAGACCCTGCTCAAAAGTCTGTCCCCAGATTTCTCATAACCCCCTGGCAGTCCTGGCAGCCCCCAGCAGCTCTCCCCAGCTGGAGCCTTCTCCTCTGGGGCTGCCCCAGCCCAACTCTCTCCTGCTGGGCTCCCAGCAGAGGGGTTCCCCCCTCGGGGCATTGCTGGGGCTCCTCTGGCCCCGCTCCAGCAGGTCCCTGCCTCTGCTGTGCTGAGGACTCCAGAGCTGCCCCAGCACTGCAGGGGGGTCTGGCACTCAGCGTAAGCTGATGATTTAGCTGAATATTTAGATGAACATTGGAGGTTCTGCCTGTGCATTCTTTCACAGGGACTATCTAAACCTCTGTGGCGGGTTAACCCTGGCTGAGGAAGTGATGCCCATCAGGCCATTGTCACCCTCCTCCTTTCCTCTCTCTCCTCTGCAGAGCAAAAAGGGGAAAGTAAGATGAAGACAAAACCCCTGTGGGTAAAAAGAAAGGCAGTCTAATAGAAAGCAAAACCAAGCAATGCTGTGGGTGGAAATGAAGAGAAAAAAAACAAACATTTATTCTCTCCTTCCCATCCCCAGGCCATGTCTGGCCCCAGGGGTAGTCACAACACGGGTGCTATCAGCACCCTCCGAACTCCCGACACAAAAGCTCTGCCCTAGGAGGGCTGGGATGGGAGAATCAGCTCAGCCAGAGCTCATACCACCTCCTACACCAGGCAACACAGAGCTTCACACTTCTCCTGCTTCCCCTGGCTTAAAATCTGGGCTCCTCCCCAGCGTCCTGTCTTCCCCCTTCCTGTGCCTTTGGATGCAGCCGGGGGTGTCAGAACAAAGCTTCCAGTCCTGGAGTGGTCCCTCCGAGGGTGCTGCACAGTCCTGGAAACATCATGACATTCACCTGTTCCCATTAACCCAAGGATTTCCCAGCACAAGACTGCGGCACCTCAGCTCGTCTTGGAAGCAATTGCAGAGAAACTCATTCATCCAGGTCAAAGGCTCCCTGGTCTGGAAAGGGCCATTCTGCTGTCACAAGGACAGCCCTGCCACCGCTGGGCAAGGTGCGGCCACCACCTGCTCCCACTTCCCCAGCTGTGGGCCCTAACTGGGGCAGAAGGAACCCAATGGGCTTTTGAGGTCTGAACAGGAGGCAGCCTGACCGATTTCTCACCAGTTTTCACCTTGTCTCAGGGAGGGAACGTGAGCCCAAGGCCTGTGCACAGCCAAGGGCCACAAGGGGAGCTTGGGACATATCCCCAGGATTTCCCAGCACATGACTTCTGTCTCTTGGTTCCTTCTCTTGGAAGCAATCATGAAGAGAAGTTCATTCAGTCAAAGGCTCCCTCATCTGAAAATGCTCGCCCAGGTATCACAAGGACAGAAATGCCGCTGCTGGGACGGTGCACCCACCGCCTGCCTCCATTCTCCCCAGTCTTCATCCCTAGCAGGAGCACAAGGAGTCCAATGGGCTTTTGAGACCTGGACAGAAGGAACCTTGACCCATTTCCCACCAGTTTTTAATTCCTTTCCTACACCACAAGGATTTGATCTACTTCTGCTGGAGGTGAAGGATCTGACGGAGCAGGACCATCTCCGTTGCTGGATCCTCTGCTGTTAACTAACCAGGTGGCTTGTGCTAAATGCTTCTCCCAAATGTTAAGGGTTTCAAACCCCACTGCTTTCAGAGTAGCTTTTAACAGTCCACCGTGTCGTTCAGTTTTCGAGAGGCTGGTGCATGACTGGGGATGTCACACACCCACTCCATTCCGTGTTCTAGAGCTCAGTTCTCGTTAAGATTGTTTTTGAAACGAGTCCCACTGTGCAACTCAATTCTTTCTGGAGTACCGTGTGACCACGAGATTTGCTTTTCAAGCCCCAGGATGGTGTTCCTGGCAGTGGCACTGGGCACAGGATACGTTTCCAGCTATCCAGTGGTTGCTTCCACCATTGAAAGCACGTAGGTCTTACCCTGGTGGGTCTGAGGGAGTGTGAGAGAACCCATCTGCCAGGTCTCTCATACTTATCCGTTGACCACCATCCCCACAGCACAAAGGCTGGAGCCATTCAGCTTGTTGGATTGCAGTACACGTTTCACTGGTGGGGAGAACCTGTGCAAGGGCGTCCACAGCTAAATCCACCCCTCGGTCATTGGCCGATTTGTACATTCCATCTCTTCCCTGATGCCCTGAAATGTCACTGGCCCACTGAGCTCCAAATAGTTCACCTTCATGTTCCCAGCCTAAGTCTGTTTGGAA
>NW_008582277.1:2554-25692 GCF_000691845.1 Merops nubicus | reverse complement strand
TGAAGTCCCCAGGGCGGCAGCAGTGGAGAGCACCGCCCGCCCGCGCTGTCCCCCGCGGGGCGGTCCCGCAGCAGGCACCCCGGGTCTCGAAGAAACGCTCCCTCCGAGCCCAGCTGCCGGGTGTCCTCCTGTGACGGAGCCTTGGCAGATTACAGACAGCAGTGTGTAGGGGAACGGCACTGTTCTGCTGGTCTGTGTTTATTTCATTATTGGAAGAAAAAGGTGGTGGGATGTGATTTCACGTAAACGTGGATCCGTTTACGCCACCTGCTGCAACTGAATCGCTGCAGATTTGAACTCTGTGACAGGGCAAACCTGGCCAGTTTTCACTGTTCTCATGCACGACAAGGTTCGATCTTGATCTGTATCTATTCTTGTTATTGTAGCCCTCTAGGTCCCTGTCGAGGTCCCTGTTAAGGTGGGCAGGGTCCCTGTGCAGCCTCTCACTCAGGCAGTTACGGCGGGTTGCCTTTTTTTTTTTTTTTTTTTTAGGCCATGGGGGAAAAAAAATAAAAAATCTCGTTTTTTTTTTTTTTTTTTTTTTTTAAGTAGTTTTGTAACCACAATCAGGCATTTGATAGAAAAGAAAGGTGGGGTGGGCTTTTTGATAGTTATAGCATGGTCTATAATTTTGGAGTTAGTTGCTTTTTAAGCTGCCCTTTCTTGAAACATCTGTGCAGTGACCAGTTTTCTCATCCTGAACCTTACTGCTTTATACTGCGAAGTGAAGCAAAGAGTTGATAGTTGGAAGAACTGGGCAAAAGTAGTCAGTCAGGCAGAAAAAGAGCGCTCACCAACTCAATTAAATCAGCAGTCCTTGCATTAAGACATACTTTCAGTACTGTGATTGCTGACAGTTTTAAACAGGCCAGTGTTAGAACCACAAGCAGGACTGAAATTAAGTTTCTGCGATCTATCATCACAGTTGAATAAAATGGAAATTTGAAAAAGCACAATTGTAGTAAAACATGCGGATAAAATGCCTTTTATCACGGCGGAGCAAATGACTGGGGTAATCAGGAGTCCTTACAGACCTGTATGGAAATGGGCAAATCAGGCAGCAAAATACTGTTAGCAGCAGGAGGTATAATTCACTGTACAAACCCAAGAAATTGTTTAAGCAGTTATTATTCTTGTGTATTTAGACTTTGTATAGGAATAATTGAACTGTCAAACAGGTGTGGCAGTGACATTTATCCAAAGTTACTTTACTACAATACTGATGCTCTGGTTATGATTTCAAAACCAGCAACAACAAAAGGCCTATTAACTTTTTGAGTCATAAATATAACTTAAGACAGAGAGTGGAAGGCGATGGTAAAATGTGTTTCCCAAATACTCTTTGTGTAACTTTTCAGATACAAGTTGCATTGTTTTTAATACACTTGAATATAGTCACACTGCAAGATCATTGCCTTATGAAAGGTAGCACTGTTATGTTGAAATCAGTGGCATTTTTTTCTGTACATTAGCTCACTTATATTTCTTTCAGTAAAATATTGTTTTTAAAACTGTAATCAATGCATGGTTGTAGTTCCAGGTGTTTAATAGAAGTACTGTTTCTCCTTTTAAACTGTCATAGGCTTAACGACTTAATACAGTATAAAGTAAATAACATACATTCTAAACCAGGGAACTTTGTTCAGAGTGTGCTCTTGCAGTGTAGCAATTTGGATTTGGATTAATAACCCAATTTTAATGTAATACATATAACCATTTTTAGCCCTTAAACATGGATGGCTTCCACTATGATAGACAGACGGGCTTCTATCATGCTCTGAGAAATCTTGATGTTCCAGCAGGGCTTTAGCTTTTTGACATCTTCATATTAAATCAAAATACAGCAACAGCACTGGAGTAGCGGTTGCTATAAAAGGGTCCAAACCATCGTTTTTCACTTTTCTTACACATGAGGAGTGAGTAACTCTGGCTAACTGTGAGGCTGCACAAGCATAGTTATACCTTCACTTTATATTTTTTCTCCCTGAAGTTAGTTCATTTTCTGTGGTCTTCACAGGTGAAAGTCATAAATCAGCCTGAAATGTTGTTAGCCGCATAAAAGTATTTAATTTTTTACTGAAATCTTTGCTGCTTTAATTGAAATGTAAAATGCGAGTGATACGCTACAAATTTGCTTTGCGTTATGTGCCAGAATTTACTGGCAGTAATCAACAGACATTTAATACAGAGCTACTGTAAAGTAACATAAAAATATGCACACAGAATTTAAATGAACATCAAACTTTGGCATAAATGAAAAGGGAAAAAACAAACTATTACATCACACAGACAAAACAAATGCACATATTCTTCCATTTTATAATAACTAAGATGTCAAAATAGATAAGTTCTTGAGGAAGCATGTCTTCCTGTAATAGATGAGGCGTAATTAAAAGCCCTGCAGATTACTGCCATGAGTATGCTGAGAAGACAGGCTGCAAGGCTGTTATTCCCAGTACTACAACTTTTTATGGTGGTGTTTCTGGGAATTGGAGATAAAAATGTCAGTACCCAGAGAGGTGTGTGGAGAGATGGATGCAATCCTCAGCTTGCTCTTGGCTTCTGGCATGCTTTAGAAGTTTTGCCTCCTAACACAAAGAGAACTAGATAAACACAATGTTGTGGGTTGGTTTTGTTTTGTTGTGTTTTTTAGGAAGCAGTTTTAAACTTTTTGTTTGTTTTGCTTTGTGGCACAAGCAGCAGATTGATGTTTGATAGTAATGCACATGTTATAAATATCACTGTTATTGGTGGATGATGTATTTTTAGTATGAAATATTGACTACCCAGTGTTGCCCAGTTATGTGCGTGTGGATGTATCCATCTGTGAGAACAGAGAAGATGCAGAATTTGTCAGGTTCTGTTAGTCTAGTGAAGGGATTGTTTCGATAGCCAAAAACATAGCAACTATTAAAAGCAAAGATATGCAAGAAGAGGGGGGAAAAAGCTCCCTTATTTAGAGAGTGCTGGAGTATACGCAGTATTCCCCAAGTACGCATTTACATGTGTATCTGAGCTCATTAAAATTGTTAATTGCAGAGGAAAGTTCATCTTTCTTACTTTATTAATAACAGGCCAGTACGGTTTGCTGCATTCACCTGAAGCTCCTGTTGATGTCTATAGCTGTTAAGATTGTGCCTGGAATGCAGGATCAGGTCCACTTAAAATATTTTGCGTATAAGTTAAGTTGCTTCGCTTAATTTAATTGGCTGATTTGGCTTTGTTGCACTAATGCAAATCCACTGAAAACACAGAATTTTGTTGGATTAACATTGGAATACCTGTCACCATTTCTTTACCTTCTATTTAGCAACCTTATGCAGAATTATAATTTTAGTACTCCATATATTATAATGAGACAAGAAAAATGCGATACGATGAATTCCTTCAGTAATTACTAGCCAATTAAGGCTTTTTATTTTAGACAAAAGACCAATGGTAACTGCTTCAGTGGTGGGGAAATTTGTCAAGTTTTAAAAAAAATTAGCCTAATTTGAAAGAAGTGATAATTTCAGATGAAAACGTATATCTAGTTCTATCAGGTGTGGATGCACTATAGCAAGATAAAAGTTTCATGTTTCAAGAAGTCTTTTCTTCTTTTTTTTTTTTTTAATGAAATAATGCTCCAAAATATGTATAAAACCCAAGAAGTTTCAGAAAAAAGTTAATCAGATACTCTATTTTCCTTATGGGCTACCTAATTTTCCCCCCCCCCTCTTGGTGTTAGTATCATAGTGCAAAATAATGCTTAACAGGCTGATTAACAATAGGTGCAACCATTTTCATTATGTCAAGTCTATTCACCGGTCCTCTTACTCCAGAGAAATAACAGATGATTAGTCAGCCTCTAAAATTCTGGTAAATGTTTACCTGCTATCTAAAACTACATGTTTATTTCCTCTGATGGAACCTTGGAAATTGAGTCATGAATCAATACCACTCAAAAAGCCTACATATGTGCTACCTTTACAATTATGTAGTTGGCTCATAGTCATTTTCTCATCCCGTGTGCTTCCAGTAAATATTTTTATTGAATCTGATAATTCAACCTTTTCAGTACAGCTTCTTGTTTCTGCAAAGAGATCATTGCACGGGGGCTTGTAAAGGTTCCTATGCTCTATCTGGATTAAAATCTCTTCAGTTCCAAAGGAAACAGGTACAGATTTTACTGTCGAACTAAATCCTTCCAATTCTGTACAATAACATAACAAATACTTTCTCCTCCTTCAGAGATATTTTCATAATTTGACCCATTAACTTAGAACGTCAATTTGTTTTCTCTCTGATACACCAGGAAGGAAAGGCACATGTAGAAGAATGGTGAACTGTTCCCTGCTTGTTTAATCATTCGCTTATATTTGTAATTCTATAAAACTCACAGAATGGTTGTTTGGACTTGCACAGTCACAGCAGTGCTGTATATTAGTGTGTCTCAGACCTACGTGCAACTGCTACAGAAGTAATCAGCAGTGGAAAACAATGACCCTCTTGAGTGCACTAGGTGACCATAAGTTCTCATGTCCAAAGAAAGGCAAAGTGCCCTGACCATGTTTCAGGGCAGACCAAACTCCCTGAGGGCTGTTAAATCCTTGTTGGAGCTGTGGACGGTGCTTACTTCTTCTACATCATACAACCCATATTAGCTAACTTTTTTTGGTTATGTGTTGCTGAACAAAACTGTTGCTAGAACCTGAAATCTGGTGTGAGGCAAGGGATTATTTGTTTAAACTCGGTGTGGTGTCTGAAAATTTGTAGGACATTTGTAGACCATTATTTCGTATCAGTTGTATCTCAGTACAGGTAGTAAGAAAGAGATGAAGCAGTGCTCAAACACTGTATATTATGTACAGTGTATTGCCTCCTTAAACCACAATAGTCAAGCAATGTCCTATTTGGCAAGTCTACAAGTCAAGTGCTGTGCACAGCTAATAATTGCTTTGGGTTTCTTGTTTGCTTCTTTTCTAGGTTCCTGGGTGTTACGCAGTTTTCTCCTACTCATGCCAGAAAAGCATTTCCTTGCTTTGACGAGCCCATCTACAAGGCCACTTTCAAAATCAGTATCAGACATCAAGCGACTTACTTATCTTTGTCCAACATGCCGGTTGAAACTTCTGTTTTTGAAGAAGATGGATGGGTTACAGACCACTTTTCACAAACTCCTCTCATGTCCACATATTACCTGGCTTGGGCAGTGTGCAATTTTACATACCGGGAAACTGTCACCAAGAGCGGAGTAGTTGTAAGTATTTCTAATGTTGTATCAAATACTTTTTGTGGTTTTGAAAACCCTCACTTTTTGTAAGGGATCATAAATACTTAGAAGTATTTTTAGCATTCTTAAAGTTTGCCAGTTAATTTAATGATAGTGTGTATTGTTTGGGACTTTTTCTGAAGGTTTGTCTAACCTTTTTGGTTTGTCTGATGCTTTTTGTAACTGGTTAGCATAGTAGGTGTGGTTGTCTGATAGAATTTTAAGCTTTTAAATATGCCATTTCACTTCACTTTGATTTTCTTGGGAAGTTTTGTTTTTACTGTAACCTTTTCAACACCAGTGTTCATGAGACTGTTTATTAAAAGAAAGCAGTCATACTGGCAGGGTTTCCAGTCCCCTCCTGTCAGTACTGGCATGTCCCTTGGTGTACTGTGTGCTAGCTCAGGAGGCTGATGAAGTACTAAGTACTTTCTTAGAGCTCTTGTTCATAAGCAGGACTTTATAACCTATCATCTTCCTATGAAGGTCCAGGCTGATGAAAGAACAGACTTTCTGGAGCTGCTGTTTCCAAATATGGCACAATTCTAGGAGAAAAAAAAAGAGAGAAAATCCTTTATTTTTGTCAGTTTTGATTTTGTTTACAAATATCAAGCTCAGAACTGTATAACAAGCTAAAACATACATGAGAAATGCTGTCAACTTAATAGAGTATTTCACAGCACTGTCATCTTGATTTTTCAGGTGAACATACAGAGAACCCCTTCCTTAATTACCGTGAAAAACAAAACAGAGCTAGTTCTGGAAGCAGAGGGCTAGGCAGCAGTTTAAGCTGTGTGTCTGAGCAAAGGGGGGCGCTTACCTTATACCTCTGCAAGTGCTCTGTGTCTTTGTGCTGTAGCGTGGGGACATGAGGAAGGACTGCGGGTCTCCCTTCCATGGCTGATCGGGTCAGGAAACATCTCCATAACCACTTTCAGCTAGCCTAAGCATTGAGCTGCAGTGAAGGAAACTTACTGCACGTTTTTTGAGCCAAAAGTGTGCTTTGCCTTCTTTGTGTCAGCCTTCAGCTCCGTACAGCTGTGTGATCTGGCCAAAAACTGACCTGTAAAACAGAAAATTGTTAAGTTTTCAACTGAATCAATTCTCTGATCCAGCTTTTTGTGCAACTGCCAGAGCCCTAGTACGGGTTCAAGGCCACACTGGTGGAGGGGGGACCTAGGACAGCTCTCTGCATTGGCATCCCTCATGTAGGCCATACTGAAATGATCAGGACATAAGTCTTGGTTTTGTCACTGGAACAGCTGGGTATGATGCTGGGCACGTTTCAGTGCTGGTGTGCTGGGGTTTAACCCCCAGCCCTGAATGAAGCTTGGCATATGGATGATGTCCACAATCAGGCAAGAAAGACCCTCCTGCTTGGATTTCACCCAAGGTCTGGCCAGCCATAGGTGGGAACTCATTAGATTACCACCAGATGCCCCCACTTGCCACATTAACTTGGAGGTGGGGCAAGAAGGCACCTTTATAAGAACTGACTCCCCTTGCAGTAGGATTTGGAGCTTGGTTTTTTGGAAGGGCTCCATGACTCTTCATAGGAAGTGGAGTTTCCAGGATGGCAGAACAAGATCACGAATCTCTCTCTGGGAAAATTCTACATAATTGGACTCCTTGTCTGGCTGGTTGGTTCCATCTCCCATGGGATGGTTTCCTGGCCAGCTTGCTCCATTCTGCACATCTTGTGTTGTGAGTGAATACATTGGTCTATTCATTCCTCCAGTGGTGGGCCACCTTGGCTCTGTGGTGTATGATTTAAGGTTGGAGGGAGAACTTTGCCCATTAATGATAATATCTTTCCTAGTTGGGCAAGCAGTCAGCAGAAGAATTACTCTCCAATTCTTTCATACCATGGCCAGCAGACTATGACAGTGCCCTCTGTCCCCATGAAAGGGGAGGAGGAAGCTTGGCTAAGAAGTGGTTCTCTGAGGTGCTTTAGCCAGAGTGTAAGGACATGGCCATTTCAGAGGCCATGCTTGAAATCCTGGTGGTTACCTGTGATTGCTCAAAACCTTTGGGTTTGTGGAGTTGTTTTTCTGGCTAGGTTGTTTGTCTGTTGGCTCAGTGAATTGAGTTGGTTTAGAAAAGGATCTCACAAACGTCAAGGCAAAGAAGTAAAGAAGGAGAAGTGGGTGCCCGTTTCTCAGTGGTTCTACCAACAGTTTAATTTTCTATACAAGAGGAATTGCTCTTGGGATGAGGAACTGATTGCCTCTTGCTATTGTAATAATCATAGAATCATAAAAGCATAGGATGGCTTGGGTTTGAAGGGGCTTAGAGATCATCAAGTTTCAACCCCCCTGCCATGGGCAGGGACACCTTCCACTAGATTAGGTTGCTCAAACCCCTGTGCGAAAGGAGGGTGCATCTACAGCTTCTCTGGCCAACCTGTTCCAGTATTTCACCACCCTCACAGCAAAGAATTTCTTCCTAATATCTAATCTAGATCTACCCTCTTTTAGTTTGAAACCGTTAACCCTCATCTTGTCAATACATTCCTTGATAAAGAGGAATGTTCAGTAGTAGAACAGGGTGAGACATCAGGTCACTTCTTACTCCTTATCAACAAAAACACACTTCTGTCAAGGAAGAGTTGATGATTTTCATTGTAATGTACTGCACCTGCTGAGGGATTTAATCTTAGACTAAGAAGGGCCTGATGTTTTTCAGCTCTAGAAAGCATTGATTACTTGAGGTTTGCTTTTAGCTCTAAGATGGATTTTTTTTGTATATACTCTAGTACATCTTGCGTTCCTTATGGTCTAATGTAGTGTAATTCTTGCAAGTTTGTCCTACGTAATACTACCCAGTTATCTCAGTTTGAAATGTCCTGGACTCATCTGAGAAACAGCTGCAAGCAATTCGGCTTCCAGCATCAGTGTAAGTGAACAGATGAAACTGAGGGGATGGACCTCAGGACCAGCAATTTGAAAGATGCAACCTGCTTCCTCTCTAACTCATTTTCTTGGAGTGTTACTCGGGGCTCATTTGCTACCCTGAAGAGAGAGGCACACTCCTGTCTTACAGACAATAAGTGATAAGTTTTTATTTTTTTCCTTGTTTTCTTACATGGCAAAACTCTTCTCAAGACTTCAAGTTTAACAGGAATATAAAGAGAACGTACAATTATTAATTTGTTTGTTAGAAATTTGTGGTTACTAGAGCCTGATAGTTATGCTTGAGCCTATTGGTTCAGCATGTGTGGGACATATGTGTGTGTACTCCACCAGCATGACAGTACCACTAGACAGAACTTTGCCAACGGTTATGCAAGTTAGTGGGTATCTTCGCAAAGACATAAAGACCAAAAGACTATATTGAAGGAGGTAGTCTCTTATTCCATGAAATTACACAGTTAGTATAGAGTTTTAGCTCTTGTTTTTACATTGCCATCATGACAGAGGTATATGGATGCCCAGGAACACCAAAATAGTTTATGGTGAGTTATTGGTTAAATAGATCTTACTATTTTTCAGTCCATGTGATCATCTTTAATCACTGCTCAGTTTTGTTGAAAGCGTATCTTTTAAGGTATGAACTCACTGCAAGCACTTCAGTTCAGAGCTGTGTTAATTCAGATGAATTGCTGAGCTAATCCATCTTTTTGAGTCTCTTGTATTGCAATACCAGGAGTTCAGGGACACTACTGGGTGAATTTGAAATTATCTGAATCCTGGCACATGCAATTTTAAACTTCTCTGTTTCCTCCAAAGCTCCTTTTTCACTAAGATTTAGTTGCTCCCATATCCATGGCAATGAACATAAATGTGTGAAAAACATTGGTTTGCTTCTCAAAACGAATGAACGTTCGGGAAAGTTAACCCAGTCTCTGTACTGAAGCATCTTTGTAGGCTATTTCTTGCATTGAGGAGTCTTTTTTCAATCAGTGCAATGTATATTGTTTTTATTTTGTAGACATATAGAAGACACCTAAAAGACTTCAGTTTGCATATACTTTTGCTTTTATTTTGACGCTTTCATAAACTTGGTTGTGGTTCACAAAGCATTTCAGGGGCAGGGGGCTGTTCTTTCAAATTTTCTCAGCATGGTAATGATTAAAATCTCACCTCTCTTCCAGCTGACCAATCTTACTAAAAGTGCTGTGGTCAAGGATAGGTAAACTCCCTGAGGAATAGAAGAAGTGGTGAGATTAAAAGCAGATTTGTTCCTCAAAAATGGTTGTTAGCTGTTCTGTTCTTATCGAAGGATGACATTGACCTCAAAATTAATTTTAACCTAAGCATGAAACTCAAATAAAATCAAGCTATAAATAGAAGCTGACTTTTGGAAAGCTTAGGTAGCCAATCAAAATAGTAATTTTGATATATCCTATATAATTCTTGCAGACATGAAGATGTTCAGTACTTCATACATTAAAATTAATTTGGGAAGGGGAATTAAGACAAGCAGTGCTTTTCTAGGTGCACGGCTCCGAGATGTAAATATGAATCATTAGCATAACTCTTCAGTTCGTATGGGTCTGATCAGAATCCCTTCCAGAGCAGGTCATTTAAAAGCAGACTTGATTTTTTTATATGCATTACAGATACATAATATGTTGTTTGAATTCATGTGGAATTACAGGAAATTACTGCAGCTGCCTTTGCCTTTGGACAGGGTCTTGATTCCTGTGGGAAGGACTGTGGTGCAGTCATCTGTGCTGCTGTGGGCTAGGGAGCAGTGTGGTTCTACCAGGGTGCTGCCTGAGGTAATCGACGGGGGAGGGATGCCCTTACAAGCAGGATTAGCTGATCTTTGCATGGCTCCAACAGTTGTGCCAGCTGTAGCTGGTGGAAATCGTGGGAGCTGTGTGCTCTCATCTTTGCACAGTACAGTAATCCAGAAAACTCCATTTACCTGCACATGCTTGCTTCTACTCCTGTGTTGTGTTTCCTAATTGTACATCTTGTGTACGTTCTTTGTCAGTAATTCTTAAAAGCAAAATATTGCTGGCTGGACTGTAGTGTCTGTCACATCATCTCTGTGTCTCTTTCCTTCATTGTTGTCTTTATCTGTGCTTTCAATCCACCACGTCTTTTTCTGTGATTGTTACTTTATTTTTCCCCGTCTGGATTTATTTTTGCTGTACTTCAAGTTTAGCTGTACTGCTGTTCTCCAAACCCTCTGTTTCTCATTCATTTGTCAGGTGGACATGGAAACTCACTATATACTGCATGCCTTCTCACTGTCTCATAAGTTAATTCCTTTTATGCCTGCTAATTCTTTATCTTTTCAGTTAGTGGAAGGAGTGATTGCTTGGGGACAAAGCACAACGTATCAGTGGAGATGAATGCATTGCTGGAAAGAGATGTTTCAGGGAGATTAGTTTTCTGCCATTCTTCTCTTTTGCTGTGGATGTGGCGTGAAGATAGGTATGGAAATAAAGTGCCAACTGACAGCTTTAAAGTGGTTGGCTCCTGTCGGGGAGCGGGTGGGGGGGGCGGTATCTGCTGAAAAGAAAGAAGAAAGTGCTTGGAAAGGAGTGGAATTGGGAGGAATTGTGGGCACAGGGGTTAGAAGAGCAAGTGCAGGCAGTGCTGGAGCAGATGACAGCAGCAGTGAAAAGAGATGGCTGGCTGGCTGGGTGGGAGTGAGTAGGAGGAGGAATGCCCGTGCAATGCAGTGCTGAAGGAAGAATTTTGCGTGGTTTCACTTCTGCCACTCCTACTCATATTCCAAAATGATTGCAGCATATGCTGCAGGACTGGCAGTGTGCAGGCCTGACCACAACTTGTTTAGCTACTTGGGGTAGGTTCTCCACTGGCTGGCTGAATTGGTGTGCATGACCTTTTGAAGAGACCTCTACAACCAGTATGTCTTGGTTTCAGTTATATTAAACATTGCTGTAGAGTCATCAGTGCTGAGGAATTTGTCATGATACAGAGAAAGGTCTTGAGGCTAAGAAAGATCTTGTAAGAGGAGTCATACCACAATAAGGCCAACCTTTATTGCACTGCTGTCGCTTTGTTATTACTTTATATAAGATGTAATTAGAGCACACAAGCTCTTGGTTAGTAAAGATCTTGATTCAGTACTTTACAGTAAAGTCTTATCCTGGCCAATGAGGAGGAGCTGTAATAATCTGGCTAAAGGCAAATGAGATAATTACTGTTTCCATAGTGCTCTCTGGCTTGCAGAGAGCCTGTGTAAACATCCCAGCACTGAACTCTCTCTGCGGGGCTCACTGAGTTTGGCTCAGCATCACACAAAAAGATAGAGTGGTCTCAAAAATGGGATCTGTGCAGTAACAGTCACTAGATTCTGCACGAGTGAAAATTCATTTTTGCTCAGGAAGGGCTAAGGCTCGTGAACACTCGCATCAGCAGAGTTAGGTCAGAATCAGTGCATGCCCAACAGCTCATGTTGGTTTAGGTCCAGCACCATGGGACAATGGTTTTATACTCGTCCTTAAGGCAAGATGACTGGAGGTAGTGTAGTGCTTCTAGCAATCCATGAGATGCTGGAGAGCTGGACTGAGTATTCCCTCATCTGCAGTGCAGCAGTCAGTCTGGGGAGACTGAAGAGCTGACTTTCATTAATAGTCTAAAAAAAAATAAATCAGGTTGAACAACTATTCAGAGTAACTTTTTCCCTAGTGGGTTCCATCATTTGTTAGGTGCTAGAAAAAAAAAACCAAAACACCAGTTCTCTCTAAAATTACTCTGCACTTATTGTGCAGTTCAGCCTGTAGCTTTTAGAAAGTTATTCTGTATTTGAAAAATGTATTAATATTTCTATGTAATAGCAGTAATGATCTCAATACCATGCATTTTCTGTCAGTTAATGACTACCTGGGTTAAAGGCCTGAGGCTCTGCCTCAGGCCCTCTCTTCAGCTGCTGGTTATTAACTGCCGGTAAAGTCTCTCCATCAGTTATTATTTATTAATCAGTATTGAAGCAATTATTCACCAGATAATCTTTGTGGATGAGCAAATTAGTTACGGCAGGATGATTTAGCTATCAAAAGTAGAGTTACTCCTCAGTTAAAATTAAGTTTTCTTCCTCTGCAACCTGAATTTAGTCTATCTTCAGAACTGAGCTCTACTTTCCAAGCCCACCTATACCTGAAAGTAACTTCTGTTAGCCCATCACTTGCCACTGGGAGGCCACGTGTATCTGATAAACAGATAGCAGCTAACACGGGAAGCAGCAGGCATATTTCTGGAGCCCGGTGTGATGCAGACGTGTAACGTTTAATCCTTATATGTCCTGGAATGCTGCTCTAATGGTGATGTGATGATACGCATTCATTTTCGGTCTTCATTGCAAATGTTTCATCCTTGCCTTCCCCAAAATAGCTTTAACCAAGCAGTTAAAAATAAAATACATGTTGCAAAGCCTGTCTTGGGAGGTATGCGGCTGTGTTGAGCTAGAGAAGCGCACACGCAGATATGAACATGGATAGGTGTGTTTGTGCTTTCTTTTGCTGGTATGAAATTTTTGTCTGTATTAACAACAGAAAGGGTGGTTCTACAAGTACTTTTTATTCTGTTCAGTGCTTACTACTGTGATTTGTTTTAGTTAAGTGGGAAACTGTAATATAATACATTAGTAATCCAAAGAAATTGTAGCTTTTTCAGATTCACTGCATCAATATTTGTTTACTCATTCTGTTTCAGGTTTGTATATTGAAAATGACGCCTAGTTTATTAATTTTTAAATGCTGTAGCTATGAAGTATACTACAAACAAACAAAAACCTATGTGATCAGCATCCATGCTAAACTGAATATGCCAGGGAATCTGTTAAAAACATAAATCGCAAACTTGCAATCCATTGTTATTGATTTTTGGTTGAATTTGCAAGTAGAATGCACTAGGAAAACACTCTACGTGTATTGTGCTTACTCCTTTAAAAAATGCCTTCCGTCAGCACTTGTAGTACATGCAGTATTTAAATGTGATATTTGTTTTATTAACATAAAATCTCAGCTGCACTCTGCAAATAATATTATTGAATTGAAAGACCTGAGTTTGGGAACATTATTTTGTTTTTGGCTAGGATGATCACTGCTAAGTATCTGGTGGCGGTGGTGTACTCAACTTGGTATGTAATAGCAAGGAGACTGTGAAAAAGTACAATTCACTTTCTTAATTTGTGGGTAATTTGTAGGTTTATGGCGTAACTGCAAGAATAGGGAGCAGAGGAGCAGCACGTGTGATTCTTGGCCTGATGGTTGTCAGAACAGCATTCTGACTGCAGTTCTGTACCTTCAAGAGCAGTTCAGCCTGTAGCAGCTTCATCTGGGGTCTCTTCTGGCTAATGAAAAGAAAGGTCTGAGACTCTTAGTACTTTCTGCTTGTGGAGTAGTGTGGAGGCGCTGCAGTTCCTCCCATTTCCCATATTACAATCAGGGAAGGAGGGAGATTAAAGAGGAAAGACTCCATTTCCTTTTCCTTTCATGTGCTAATGAGCATATGCTTAGTAGTATGTACTGTGACAATATAATTCATAGTGAAGGCTGAACACTTGAGCTATGCTCTGTTTTCTGTACTACATTCTTTCACGTCTCCTTATGCCTCTTATGTTCTGCTGTCATATTTGACTTCATTAACTTATTCATTAAGGTCTCTGTCCTTGGCATCAACATGAATTCTGCTTTCTGACATACAAGGAAGTAGTACAAGTCTATTAAGATGTCTCTGTAAGAGTCATAATCTTGCTATAAAACCAAAACTGAAGTGCCAAATAATCTGTCCCCCAAGACAACATAAAGGTGAGCACAGTCCTGCACCAGCCTGAGCATCTGTCAGTCAAATCAGTGTTATTCCATATACCTACCATAGTAGCTGTGCTCTGTGCAGTGAAAATGGATTACTGAGGCAGGTGGCTGAGTTGAAATCTAGTTGAGTGACAGATACAGTATTTGTGAAGGAAGAGAGTGATGTGTACTTCTGTTTCCTTATAGACTAGTCTCTCCTGCAGGGGTTAGGTAAGTGTTAATCATATTTTTCATAGAGGAAAAATTATCCTCTTTGGATATTTTAAAGGAAATTTATCCTCTTTGTTCCCAGTTTTTAAAGCTAGTGATGGGAAAGTAACCACTCAGTCCAGAGTTTTGTAACTGTTGCCAGTCCAACCCCTCCTTTTCAGAGAGTTGAGTGTCTGTAACATTCACCTTTTAGGCTTGCCTTTATGTGGTATTTTTTTTTTTTTAAGTCTGGACAAATGTGATCTTATTTTTGCCTTTGTCCCAGTATTTTTTGCTTCCTGGAGTAGAGGAAAGGTTGTATGGTTTGTGTTGTTAACCCCATCTGTACTAGTACAGGATCTAGTTAGCCTGTTTGGTTTTCTGTGAAGGTGTCCATAGGCTAAACAAGACTTTCATTCTTCCAGTGGGTTGATTTCATACTTCAACTACCTCTTCTAAAGATTTTTTTTTTTTAAATCAGATGCCAGAATGACACAGCTTCATAATGTAAAAGTGCTTTTCCAGGGTCCACCCTGGCACGGACTGGCTTCATGTGTCCTTCCCTCCAAGCATGGTGTTTGCACAGGGCAAACTGCCACTGCGGAATAGCCAGGGTGACTCTAGGCCACTCTGCAGACAGTGGTCTCATTCTCAACTTGATTCCATCTCACAGTGGCTGCTGTGACTACCTGACTTCTCCAGCCCTGGGGTGTGTCCTTGTGGCTCCTCTCGTGCAGTGGGGTGGGGGCAGGTGGCAGAGAACCAGCCGCGTTGGCCTGCTTGCACTGAATGGTACCCCCAGGAGATCCTCCGCTGCTTCCGTCTGGCAGCTTTCCGGCTGCTGCATGCTGTTGAGACATAGCAAGAGCAGCCAGAGATGAGAACTGAGCCTGTTATCTTCTTATTTGGAACAGCATAATTTGAAAGCAGATTATGTTTCTCTTTGAAGGGTAAATGACCTGAAGTGCATTAAAAAAAAGTTATCCCACAGCGGATTATGCTGGAAAATATTTAGCGATGCGTTTTGTTTCACAGCATGCAGTGGAGCTGTGTAGCAGTGTGGGACAGAATGAGGAGACTAATACTTCATTTGTTTGAAATGACTGTGGGCGGGGGAGGGGATAAGAAGCAAAAGGTGGTTATTAGTATTCACAAGGGTGTCTCTGGGGTACCCACACTCTCTTCCCTGTCAGCCTCCCTTTCCTGAGGGCAGTGGATAGTTGGGTAGTCACAGCAGCCTGCAACTGCAGTGAAGAGTTCAAATTCTCAGGACAGCAAGCAGTACCTTAGTTAATAAAGATAAAAGAAGAATGGAATAAAAGGTGGAGAAGATAAAAGAAGAAGGGAATAAAAGATGGAGGAAGAAGAAGGGGAGTGGATTCCTATGGATTAATTTCAAAGAAAGAAATTTACCTATGGAATCATTTGCATACCACCTGTGTTTCTTGTAGTTCTGCAGTCCTGTGGCTAATTAAATCGCAGTCCATGGTTGAACATCATCCTAGTACATCACACTGTGTTTTGTTTTACTGAAAAGTGGTCCTGTAGGTTTAAAATTCGATAATGTCGTTTGGGAGTAAGTTCATTGTTACCTTTTAAATACCATGGGGGGGAAAAAAAAGGTTGATTGATTTATGCCTACTGAGAAAGTTTGATAGTTTTTTATCTGACCTGAGTAATGCAGACAGAAGCCCACATCTGCATGTGGGAACATCAATGAGTGATAACATATACTGTTGCTTTTCAAGTCATGTCTATAAATGCATATACATTTATAAAATAATTACTTATTTTTGGCTACTTCTGGGTCAGAGAAGCCATAAGCTTTTTTTTTTTTTGGTTTTTCCTTAGGCTAAGGGAATAATTCCTCTCATTTTACTGAAGTTCTGCTAACTAGATTCAGATGATGCAAAGGCAGTGATGCCCAAACTTGGTTTTCTTGTCTTAATTAACCTTTGTTTTTTACTCCTTAGCAACTCCATATGTTTAAAATGTGTTAAATATGCAGTTCTACAGGAAGAAAATAGTTATCACGGGGAAAATCTGATATGTTTCAGTCTCCAGTTCTTTTACTGTGTCAGCTTTCTGTGGTAAGCAAAGGTAGTAGTAGCATTCTGCCCTTATTTGGAAGCCACCTGTCATCCAGCGGTCAAGTTGTATTCATGCAAATATCTGTCCACCTACTTGCACAGAGTATGCATCTGTAGTGCATATAAAGTGTATGTTTACCTTTGTGCTTGAATTTAAAAATGCTTGCAATGTTAGTTCCTACTGGGAGAGGAATGTATATTATTTCTTCTCTATTCCTGTTATTTTGTTTGAAGGATTATGTAGCAGGGGTTTCTTCTGGAACCTAAGACTTTCCTCAATTTGAGATTTAGTTAGGAATCTCCATGAGGCTGTGATTCTTAATATGCTTTATTTTGATCTTCTGTTTTACCCATGAATGTGGAGTTTGCTTTTTGTGTTTGGTTTTAAAAAAAAAAAAAACCACAAGCTTATACTTTACTTTCCTTGGAGCTGTTTAGTGTTCATTTTTGAGGCAAGTCTATTTGGTCTGAACTGGAAATTTAAGCAGTTAATACAAGCAGCTCCAAAATTACAATGCAGTTACCTGTTTACCCTGGTGATCACAAAAAAAAAAAAAAAAAAAATGTGCAGAGGATTAAGAAATGGAGTCTATTAAGTTTTTTTACTTGAAAGTATTGCATCTGTTGTGGACAGGGATAGCAATAAATATGTTAGAAGTTAATAGGCCCAAGGTAGTTGGAAAATGAATTCTCTGGGAGTATGATATCTTGGTGCAGAAGAAGAAAGTCTGAAACTTTTCTGTGTCTTGTGGCTTGGCTTGTGATGATCCACAGAGGACCAGTCATTGAGAGTTGATGTGGGAAGTATTGTATAATTTGTCTGCCAAGTTTTTACATTATCTTCTGGCTACAGAAAACATGTAAGGCGTACAGAGGGGATAGCTTAGAGTTAAGAACCTAGTGCAAACTTTTTCAAAACAGTGATGTGGAAAGCATGAAGCGGCTTGAGAACGTGAAAAAGGTTGAAGAAGGCCACCTTTCAGAAAGCTTGGGACTCCTTGCTGTGAAACAACTTTGAAAAGCCTAACTAACTTGCATGTGAGAGATGCTTGAGCAGCAGAAAAAAGTTCAGCGAAAGCATAATTTAGGTATGGAAATGAAGATTTGTAATTTGCATGGTTACAATAGGGCATATTATAACATTTGTCTTTACTACAAAATACTTTGATGAATCACACATGACTACGAATGATTATACTACCGTGAAGTATTATGAGGATAAAAAGGATCAGTGAATCATAGTGCAGCTGGTAGTGTAGAGTTGCCTGGTTTCATAGTTCTGTTATTCAGGGGTTGATGGCTAAAAAGCAATATCCTGACTACAGTTTTGTACATATGTATGTGCTTTGCCGGCATTTAAAGTATTTAAATACATTTAATTACACGATCTATTCCCTAATTGAACTCACCAGTACAATGATACCTTGCAGTACCTACATGAGGAAGTCTGGAAAAGAACCAAACTGATTTCCCTGCAGAATCCATGTGCTCTGGAAGATGCTTCCTCTCAAATGTGGAGAATTACTGATGCTGGAGTGTTTTCATGAAGTTGAACTACTGTAACAGTTCGATAAACATTTACAAGTTGAAGTGTTTTTACATGTTTCCTGAGCTCTGTCACCTAACTTGGACAAGCTTCCCACTACATACCAACCCTGAGCCACAGATTTTCATACCCTTTTCTTTCTTCTTCAGTGGGTGCTGTGTGACATCTACTCACTTCAGACTCGCTATCTTCCAGGTCCAAGGACTTTTGTGTTTCCATTCAGCAGACCAAATTGAAATAAAGTTGCTGAACCATAGATTGCCATTTAGCCTTGGATGTAACGCAGTGTAGCTGGGAACTGCTGCTAAAAAGAGTTGTTCCCTCCTCCCAGCCCCACTCACCTGCACACTTTCTGTATCGTTCCTATCAGATCTAGTGATTTGTGGCTCAACAGTGAGCCTGTTCAATGCACTGATCCAAAGGAAAACTAATGAAAAAATTCAATAATCTTTTGACTGAACCATCTCATCCGATGTGTGGACAGTCCATGGATCTAACTTGGGAGGAGGAGGAAATGCGTGACTGCTATTTTTAGTGAAATGCCATCGTAACTGTGGAGTAAGAACAATATAAAACTCTGTGAAAGTACTTTGCCACTCTGACTTGTGAAGGTGTCACTCTTTCGCATCCAGGCTGCTCTCTGTGTTACTCAGATGAAGAAGTTAATGTCAGGTGCTTGATATGTGTGCATTACAAGTGAGACCCTTTGGAGGGTTGAGATGTTTTTACTCTTCTCCATCTGCACCTCACCTTCCTGATTATTAAGAACCCATTATCAGTTATTTCTTGGGATCTAGCAGTGTTGGTCACTGTAGTTGGAGAAAACACGTCCTACATTGTCCACTGAGAAGAGGCACTGTCCAAGGGACCAACAGCCAGAGCTGGCTTTCAAGACATGTGTTAGATTACATGGATATATTTTTTTTCAGTCTTTTAAAAAAAAAATCATGCTTCTTGTACAAACGGCCAAGGAGGAAAATATTTTACTGTGTCTTATATGGAGACCAGTTCAAACATGACAATCTGCTGAGCTGGTTGTTCAACTCCTAGTTTCCAGCTGTCAGTGACCCTGACCTGGAGTTACACATGGGCCACTGGTTTAATGGCCACCATAGGACCTGCCCTCTGTGAACGTACATTATCTGTATTGGAAGCTGTTGCACTTTGCTCTCTGTGACAATTAGTGGCAACTATATCTGTATTTTATTTTCATGTCTCATTTACTTGGATGCATTTATTCCACATTTTCATTGGCTGTGCTCTTCTTTTGCTCTGATGATCAGTGACTGGTTGATCTGCATTTGCTGCTTGTCCACCAGTCCTTATTTTAGTAGATGGTTTGGCTGTCTTTTTTGAGAACTCAAAAGTGCTTAATCTCTCCTTGTACAGGATCCACTTCCCATCTCTTCTTATTCTTATCACCTTTCTCTGAGCCTTTTTAGTTCTACAGTGCCTGCTTTGAAACGGTGAGCGAGAGAGAGGGGTGGTGCCACAGCTGCCTGCAGTGCTCAGAGTTTATATGCTTGAGTTTCTTCTGTGGCAAAACAATGTTATGGTTTTTATTCTTTCCTTAATCAGCTGTAACATTGTGTTTGCCTATTGAGTATCTGCTGAGCACTGAGCTGACGTTTTCGGAGAGCTGTCCACGGTGACTCCCAAGAATTCTTCCCTGAGCTATAGCTAATTTAGACTCTATTACCGTGTATGTAGCTATGGTTATTTTTCCCTATTTGTGTTTCTTTGCAGTTAACCGATGTTGAATTTCATCTGCTGTTTTGCCAGCCACTTGTTGTCATGAGATTCACCTGCAGCATTTGGTACATATGACTATTCTGAATAATTCTGTACAGACTGCTGTTTCCTGCTTTTATGTCCACATCATTTCTGGACACATTCCTTATTGCTTGTCTCTGCTGGAGTGGCAGAAGAGTTCATGACTAGCAAGAAAATGGCGGTTGTACAGCCTGGTCTATGGCCGAAAAATTTGATGGAACTTTACTGAAAAGTCTTGCTGAAAAAGATTCTGACAGTGTGGTGATCTACAAGTCTAAACAGGTGAACAGACAACGTAAAGGTTGTTGCTAGACGTCCTGGGTAATTACAGTTCAGGTCAGTGCTGTGTGAGAAGCCTAGTAACATTAGCAATTGCAATTGCTGTCCTGAAGTTGACCAACATCTACAATACTTTTGAGTGTATTTTAGTCAGTGTCAGCTGATCTGATGGAGGTGTGTCTGTTCTGGAATATTCTGAATCGCTGTTTGAGTTCTATTAACTCTGTTGTACAGACCTCCATTGACGGGCAGTGGAGGTACAGATACCATCTTGTATGCAGATGTGTACGTCAGAGGGACCTTTAGGACCTGAAAGACATCTAAAGTGTCTGCTTTGTGAAATATCGCTCTAACTATAAGCTGTGGTATTTTTGACTGTAATTCTGTTAACTTTTGTTTTTTGAACAAATCTTAGGAAATTAAACATTCTGCTTTATTTCAAGAGGAATGTATTGTCTGTCATGTCATTAAATAGTTTTGGGTTTGGTTTGTTGGGAAACAGAGTTCAGGCAATCTTGATTTAATACTAACGAACTAAGAATGGCAAGTTCAGCTGGTGAATTGAAAAAGTCAGTTATTTGCATATCCCTGATGACATGTTCACACACTTAAAAGCCAAGTACTAGAAGAACACTGGGAAGATTTTTTTTGTTTGTTTCCAGTTTTCCTGATTTTGATTATTTCCTGATGATGGAATGCTAGTAATCTACAAATGTAAAAAGTTGAAAGAAAAAAAATACTGTAAAAATCATGGTTTTGATGTGGAAATCTGTTTTTGCATTGGGCACTTAATTTTTTTTTTTGTTAAAATATCCAAGGCTGCAGTGCCAGGAAGATAGCAATTGTTTGAAAGTCTGTCTTTTAGAGAAGACAGATAGTGAAGTGTTTAACTGAAGTTTATATAGCTGAACAATACCAAATATACAGCTTCTTTGGGAACTCCAAAATGGAAAAAAAAGTTGAACCTTCCAGACCTGAACTTTTAATCTGAAAGAGACCATCTGTGATTTTTGTACCATTTTCTGCTCATCAGCATTCAGCAACACTGCAGGATAGAGGAAAAATACAGAAGCATAAGAAAAAGATAAAAGGAGACTGGGAGCTGAAAAAAGATAAATGACTTTGCCGTCAGAGCAGTGTAATGAAAATCAAATCAGTGCTTGGCAATGCACAATTGCCCAGTATGGCTAACCGCAGACGGTGTTTTAAGTAAAATACATTGATTGCAGGGGAAATAGATGTCCTGATTCTGTAAAGTCATAAGAATGAGTGTGACTTCCATGCTTAGTGTCTGCTTGGTTATCGGCTGTGCCAATAGTGGAATTTGGCTGTTGCCAAGGTGAGGCCTGTTACAACCCTGCTTTGGTTTGTTTGGGCTGGGTATAAAAAGATGCTTCAAGCAGGATACGCTCACCTTAATAGGGTAAAACAATTATTTGGTAATGGGTACAAAAGATACCTAGGAGTTAATCATCTTCTAGGCTCAGTGTTACTGTGCTCCCCATTGCTCACAACCTTTGCTGGCCTGGCAGGCATCGGGTGGGGAGGAAGAATTGTCTTGCGTGGCTCCTTTCAATAGACCAGTGTTGCTGAGCTGCTGTCTTCCACCAGCTCTGATGACACTGATGATGGTATGACTGGAGGTGATGATTCCCAGTGGGGCCAGATAACTTCTCTCTATGGTTTTATACCTTTGTGTTGGTATTTTCTTCTGGAATCCCTGAGCTAGTGATGAGAGTGTCTTGATAATCTTACCTTCTGTAACTTCATGTTTCTCTGCCTCTAGGCTTTTTCATGGCTCTTCTTCAGTAGTTGCAGAGCTAGGCAATACCTGAGGTGGATCTTGGCATGCAGGCAGCTGAACCCATGGGTGGTAAAAGCAGAGTTACCAGAGAGGGTTACAGGCTATAGTGGTAGCACTTACCTAACTGAGTTACACTGTAATTGAGAGGGTACAAGAAATCATTTTAGCAAACCTACCAATTTAATTTTATCAAAAGAAATAATAAAAGTACCTTTTCTGTGTTGTTTTCAAATGATATTAATGTTTCAAATTATTATGCATTGACACAGTGCTGCACTGTTTGTGGGAAGTGCACAATGAAAACATAATTCATTTTAGAATGTGCCTGTACTGGAATCAAAACACAAAAAGGAATCCACAACAACTTTGAAAGACTTTTGCAAACTTGCATTTTCTTTGTGATTGGATCTGACAGTGTATTTTTAATGACTGTAGTCTTGAACATCTGCAAACTGTTTGCAAGCTGGAATTTTCTTTTCAGCTAGATGACTGTGGAATCACAGACTCTGTAATCATGGATACTGTGTCTCCACAGTACCTATTTGCAATATAATAATATAATAATCATAATAATAGCAATAATGAAATTCCTTCCCTCCCATTTAAAATTCAATGTTCTGGACAGCATTTCATACTAGTATAATGTGCTATTGGCTGTTTATCATGGCTCATAGATGACTGCAAGTAGCCTCTAAACACCTTGTACAGCTGAAAAAAGACTTGTTTTCTGGGTTATTGCTCTCCAGCTTCTTCATTTTAGTAAATGAATCCCTGAATCCACAAGTATACAGGGGACTTCTGAACCAGAGCACTCTTTTCTTTTCAGATTAGATTACAGTGTATGTAATCTAAAAGCTTTGTTTTTGTGTCCACAAAATGAATTCAAATTGTTGCTAACTCTCGTCATGGGAGTTAAATGAGACAAAATTGTTCATAGGGTCATATTGCTCCATCCATTCTTCTACTTTATAAATATTTGTGTTAGTATTGATAGTTGTAGATTTTAAGACCATAAATACATCGATATGAATGCAGTGCAATGTGCAGGTAGGAAAGCTACTAGTATACAAACTAGCAGGGACAGGTAACGTACACACCACGGTCAGGTGTAGAGACACCACTAATTTAAGTGGGAAGACTGGTCATCCTGTGTAACGTGGGAGGAAATGCATCACAGATCAACTCTTCAAACCTTGCAGTGTTCACTGTAGACAAACCCTTAATCTTGTATTTGCTTTCTTGGCTCAGTTTTCTTTTTAAGCTGCAGGATCAAAAGGGAGTGAAGTGCTTTTCCTTGCTGTGCTCAGTGCCTTGCTTATGTGGGTGACCTGGTCACTTGATCTATTTCTGTAATTCCTGAGCTCACAGTGACCTAGGATTTGGAGTTTGTTCCAGAATATCTGCACTTTGTAGCATGTGATGAAGATGCTTCAGTTTTTATGAGCTGAAAGGTCACTACCTGTTAAAAC
>NW_008582277.1:0-2523 GCF_000691845.1 Merops nubicus | reverse complement strand
TAAAATTTTTTTTTTTTTTTTTTTTTTTTTTTTCCATTGAGTACTATCCTAGAGCTTTCAGAGTGCCTGTTGCTTGAGAGCCTGAAAAACCCTCAACTGTCTCAGCAGTAACGAGAAAGGAAAGACTGGCAATCAGAGAAGAGTAACTTCTCGGGATCTCTTACATCAGTGTGCTTCGCAGAGTGTGCAGGTGCCCTGGTGAAACCTGGGTCAGAGACAACCAATGGAGTGGCCTTTGCTTCTGCAAGGGTCTGTGGTGTGGTGGCCGGATACAGAAAATGATGGAGAAGAATGTGAAGAATGGTGGCTGCTCAGGTGACCTGCAGCTATCTCACAGCTCATGTTTGACCCCTTTCCTGTGCTGGCATAAAATGGATGAAGTCCATCTGTTCTTTTTAGGGAGAGATGAGTAATGCTCAGTGGAGTACAGTGCAAGTGCAGCATGGTGATCCCATAATGGGCACTGATTTAGCTGTCTCTGGGTGGGAGAGTGGGATAGCAGTGTCAGCAGGGAGTTGTGTCCCAGGTCACTTGCTGTGCTGCAAGTCAGGGCTGTGCCTTGCCCACACGCATGTCTCGGAGCGATGCTGGCCTGCCCTGTGCAGTGATACCAGTGTGCCTGCTGGCTCCTCTGTGCCATGCTCTGCTGGCTCCTCTGTGCCATGCTCTGCTGCCTAGGGGAGCTCTCTCCTCGCAAACATGGGCCAGCCTGCTGCTGAGGTTGCGCACGTCTCCATGTGCCCTCTCTGCCAAAAGCTTACCATTTCCTTCCTGAGACTCAGCCCACCATCTACAGGCCTGCACTGATCTTGTGGTTAGTTTTGTGGTTTTTTTTTTTTTTTTTTTTTGTTTTTTTTGTTTTGTTTTGTTTTGTTTTGTTTTGTTTTTGTTTTGTTTGTTTTTTTTTTGAGTAATTAGGCCCGTTCACTTTGTTAGAAAGAAAAAGAGGTGAATAGTTAACATCATCTGTGGCTACTAACCTTTTTTTTTTTTATGAGCAGGCTGGGCAATGATCAAATGCAGGTATAGCAGTCACAGGGCCTGTTTGGATTTGTGAACAGTAATGTCCGGAGGCACTTGGGAACAGCAGCTGCCTGGGTAGTGTTTTGGAGTCCCTGAAGTACAGCAGCTGGAGGCTGATGTCTGTTGTAGGCTTAATCCTTTGGGGTGCTGCTGCTGAGATTGACCGGTCCTTGAGCCGGGGAACATTTTAATGTTTGGACTTTGATTTAAGGAATCAGTCAGCACTGTGAGCATACAGTCCTGCAGCAATACTTCTCCCTGTTTTTTTTTTTTTTTTCTTGTTCCATCATCGTTTTGTTTTTTCCCCCTTTGCTCTGCCTAGTAGGAAACAGCAGCTTTGAAGACCATCATGGGAAAAGTGTAGTCGATATTTTAGAGGCAGTATCAACAAGCTACTTGAGAGCTTTAGGCGAAACTGGTAGAAGAATATTAGTCAGTGATATTTACACAAATGTTTTTCTTGAAAGCTGCTGGTAGCAGTTTCCTTCCCTTCACAGGCTGATCTGAAGACTGAACTTGTTATTGGTTTATACTTTCTCAGCCTAGCTCCTTCAGTCCCCTTCTGTTTTTAATAATCTTTCCATATCGCCATGGCATTAATGACAATTTGCCTCTTAAAGAAGTTAAATTTTCAAGCACAGGGTCCCACTTCTTACTAATACTTTGTTGCAAATAATTAGAGCACACAAAATGCAGGACAGGATTAGACCATTCATTCTTCTTTTCCCTTGTCCTGCCAATGATAGAATAAGTAGTCAATCCCTAGAAGCTTGGAAAAAGGGTACTTGAGGCCTGTTCTGACACGCTGAACCTAGAGAAAGCTTCCTTACAAAGTCCCTGCTTAATTCTTTCCAGTGTTAATATCCTATGGTAGCTTCTAAAAGATTTTGCATTTCTTCATGTCTTCTTCAGTACTTGCTGAAGTGCACAAGTGCTCTTACTGCCCGTACACTGTTGATATTGCCCCTCTTAATTGTTCTTAATGTTTGTTACTCTGCAGATCCTCTGGCTGTAGATACAGTTTATGCTGTGGGCACAGGTATAAGAGCAAATAAGAGGGAATGCTATCTGAGATTCTAAGAAAGTGTTAAAAAGAGAGAGACTAATGAAGCTGTTACATTGACATGAATATCAGCTGGAAGCTAAGCATATCTTTCTTCATCATCAAGGGAAAGAGGAGGAAGGACTCTTCAAACAGCTGTGGTCTTGATGGCTCTCATTGTGATGTAATGGATCGACATCTAGCTGGGAAAAAGTGACAAGTGGTGTCCCTCAGGGGTCTCAGTCGTGTTTACTGTCTTCATTAATGACATAGACAGTTTGCTGACGTTACCAGGCTGGGTGGTGCAGTTGATATGCCAGAGGGATGGGAAGTCATCCAGAGGGACCTGGACAGGCTGGAGAGGTGGGCTCAGGTGAACCTCATGAGGTTCACCAAGACCAAGTTCAGGGTTCTGCACCTGGGCAACCAGAATTACCAATACAGGCAGGGAGAGGACA
>NW_008582276.1:0-11263 GCF_000691845.1 Merops nubicus | reverse complement strand
CGGAGAGAGTCCTTGTGTCTTTGCGGCCAGCGCGTTAGAAAGCGGTGGTACCTAACCGACTTTGGGGCTTGGAAAGGTTTTTTGCTTGCTTGTTTCATTTCGCGTTTATATGTTTCCTTGGGTTTGGGTTTGCCGCAGTTAGAGAGAAATCGTAGGTATCGGCGTAGGAAGCATCGTGGCAGCTGTAAACGGCCCGGCGTGGCTGCAGCGAAGCACCATCTCCTGGAAGCACCATCTCCTAGGAGCTGGAGGGGTGTCTGTGGACCCGCCGGGCTGCCATGTTCGTCCTGGGCAGCGGCAGGCATGTTCTGGTGCCGTGACTCTTCCAGTCCCTTGGCCAGGCAGGTCCTGACTTTACACCAGGGGTGCAAGGACTTAATGGAAACCTGGCTCCAGTCCAACCTGTTCATAATTACACTTGGATAAACCATCTACCTGAAAAAAGCAGGTATTATCTAAGTTCTGCTGGGAAATAGCTTACCTCAAATGCTTACAAGAAGTGACAGCCCCTATTATATATGTAATACTCCGATTAAAACACCAGTAGTAAAACTGACCAGTCAATCAGCACAGGCAAGACAGAACCACTGGGATACAGAGTAACTGATTTGGAGTTAGGCTGAAAAAAACCCAAACCTAAGCCTGGCTCAAGCCTCAGGCCAATTTGTGTTTCAAACTTTTTATTATTTTTGCAAATATAAACACAATAATTACATCAGCATGGGAAGGAAGCTCCATTTGGTTCCCCTCCTCACCAGAAAGCTTGCTTGAGCTGGAAATAATAAATACATAATAAAACCCTACTTTCCCCTTCCCCCTTTGCCTCCTAAATCCCTCGGCCTTTTGAGATAGCATCGATCAAGAAAAGGTCTCAAAATGCTTTGCGAAGGTGAGCAGGTGAAATATTGCCTGCCTTGCCTGCAGACAAAGTTACATGTCTGGCAGGGAAGCTCCTCAGAGGTCAGGGGAAAGCAAGAGGCAAAGGAGATGAAAAATTTCAGTATGGTGAAGACCCTTGGGGCTCAGGGCTCAGTAATGAGCAGAAGGAGGAAGCAAGTTGTCAAGAGAGTGAGCAGATGGAGGTGAGAGAGTAAGACCTGATCAAGTGTTTATGGGACCTCTTGTGCCACAGGAGCTGGCTGCCTCACATCCCTGCATGGCATTCTTCTTCCTGAACCTCCCACAGGGAAGTGGTATCTCCATTTCCACAGAATCACAGAATGATAGGGGTTGGAAGGGATCTCTGGAGATCATCTAGTCAAACCACCCTGCTAAAGCAAGCTAACATAGATTAGGTTGCACAGGAATGCACCCAGGTCGGTTTTGAAAGTCTCCAGAGAAGGAGATTCCAAAACCTCTCTGGGCAGCCTGTTCCAGTGCTCTATCACTGAAGTGCTGAGGTTAAACCCCCAGCCCGGAATGAAGGTTGGCATATGGATGATGTTCACAGCCAGGCAAGAAAAACCCTCATGATTGGTTTCCACAGAGGGTCTGGCCAGACTTGGGTGAGAATTGATTAGGAAATCACCACTACGTGCCCCCACCTTCCACATTAACTTGGAGGTGGGGCAAGAAGCCACCTCTATAAAAACTGACTCTGGTTGCAGTGGGGTTGATTGGTTGGTTGGTTTGTCTGTTCTTCCCATTGTTGGATGTGTTATGTGGAGGATTCTGGCTATTAGAAGGGCTCCCTGACTCTTCATGGCAAGTGGAGTTCTCAGGATGGCAGAGCCAGAACTTGAAGCTGCCTGACTCCCCAGTAGATAACTAGGCTCATGATCTGGCTGCTACCATTGTCCATGGCTTGCTCCCTTTTTCATGTCCACTGTGGTGGGTGAGTGCATTGACTTGTTCCTCCCTCTGGTTGTCTGGCACTTTGGATCTCTGGTGTGTGATGTGGGAGTGGAGGGAGGAGTCTGGCTGCTGGTCTGCCTGTCAATGATAATATTTTATATCAGGCAAGTGGTCAGCAGAAGAATCATCCTCACAGTAAAGTTTTTCTTGATGTTGAGGTAGAACTTCCTGTGTTCTAGTTTGTGCCCATTTCTCCTTTTCCTTTCACCACTGAAAAAAGGCTGGCTCTATCCTCTTGACACCTGTCTTTTAGATATTTTAAAATATTGATAAGATCCCTTCTCAGTCTTCTCCAGGCTCAACAGCCCCAGGTCTCTCAGCCTTTCCTAGTAAGAGAGGTGTTCCAGTCGCTTTATCATCTTTGTAGCCTTCTGTTGGCTTATCTCCAGTAGTTCCCTGTCTGTCTTGAACTGGGGAGCTCAGAACTGGATGCAACACCTGGATGTGATCTCACTAGGGCGAAGTAGAGAGGAAGGAGAACCTCCCTTGACCTGCTCATCACACTTTTCTTAATACACCCTAAGATAACCATTGGCCATCTTGACAACAAGACACATTGCTGTCTTATGGATAACTTGTTGTCTGCCAGGACTCCCAGGTCCTTCTCTGCAGAGATGCTTTCCAGGAGGTCAACCTCTAACCTATACTGGTCCATGGGGTTATTCATCCTGAGGTGCAGGACCCTACACTTGCACTTGTTTTGCTGACAGGGAAACAGAGAATGGTGAGTGACCAGGGTCACAAAGGCAAACCATGGTTGGACTGCAAATAGAACTCCATCCACCAGTGCAAGGCAGATAAGAAAAAGGGAAAAGGTAAAGTGGGGAAACCCAAGAAGCTCTGGCTCTTAATGATGGAAAAGCCCTAGGACCCTTGGGGACTTCTTCAAACAGCATGGGAGTATGCCTCTTGCCAAAAATACTAGTTGAAAATACTGGTGTTCTTATTTGAGTGTGAAGAGATTTGTGGACAGCACTTAGTCTCTAAACCACAGCAAAAAAACATTCAGGAAAACCAAACCCAATCCCAAGTTTACCTGGCAAGAAAAGTATTGACCCAGACTTCAACCACAGAACCCACGAGATGTCTCGTATACAATGGTATCATCATGATTTCATAAGTGTTTGGGTCCATTCAGCATAATTGAAGGTGACCTTACCCTACAAACATGTGGCTGACTCTGCTGAGACAGATTGAGCAAATAAAGCAGTTGTAGGGCAATAAGAAGCAATGCTGGGTCCAGTCGTCTCCTCCTTAATACTGAGTCCCACATACTCTAAAGGACTTCTGCACATGTGTCTGGAGGCAGAAAAGCCCTTTCCCAGCCTGCTTTTGTGGAGACAACTGACACTTCTGCAGACATCTGACATTTCTCAAGTATTTTATCCAAAGGTTATTGCCATCTGGATGTGCATGGGTGCAGCACCAGCAGGACACAACATGCTCCTTCAGGGAGTAAGCCTCCACCAGCCTTGGAAGAAAAGTCTGGGTTTAGAGTGTGAAGCGAGGATGGGACAGGCGTATTCCTCAGGGTCTGCCAGCAAGGCAGGGAGTCCTGCCGCGAACCGTGCCGGAGCACAAGGTGAGTGGCTGTCGTGGTGGTGATAGAGTCCAATTCCTATGATTTCATAGAATCATCATAGAATGGTTTGAGCTGGAAAGAACCTGAAAGATCATCTAGTTCCAAACCCCCTGACATAGGGAGGGACACCTCACTGAGGACACAGTGGAATGCAGTGAAGGGTCTCTTTCTTATCAACTACAACTTATTTTTCAAAAGTTTGAGCTACTCCAGCTGCTGCAATTGGGAGGGACCTTGCCCTTGATGAAACTCACGACATGTAATTCTCCACTCAGTTTGGTGGTGCTTCACAAATCCTTATTCAGTTCCCTCCCACCTCCTGCTTACTGATTTGGAAAGGCTTTAGCAAGCTTACTTCATTTTTTTTTTTCCACTGGAAAATAAAAAGCATCTGCCCACTCATCGTAAATCGGATCTTCTTATAAGTCAGAGACCCTGCAAGCTGCAGTGACACTAAGATGAAAGGAGCTGCATCTGGCCCATTCCACAGTCTGTTGTTTAAACAGCAGCACAATTCATACACTGCAGTAACAAAACAGTAACGTGCTTTTGATTTGCACAGACTGAACCCAGGAAACTATAATTAGAAAGAGAGTTTCTGGAAGTGCAACAAGGAAATATTAATACAGTGGAAAACCGATCCAAAGCCTCCAAGCCCCACAGAGATGTGTTGCCTGAAACATTGTGTTAGCTAGTTTTTCCCTCTTAATCCAATAGGACTGGATCTCTGGAGCAATCCTTTGTGAACATTTAGCTTCCTTGACCATAAATCTTAGCCATTTGACACCCAAGTTATTAAATTATATTTGTGTTGTTATATCACAACATGATGCTTAGTCATGTATCATGCCCCCATGGACAGCACAGAACCAGCAAATGGTAAAACAAAGCTCCTCTTTAAAGCTGAAAGCATTGCTGTAACCTGCTGGCAGTGCTTGCCTGCATTTGAATTTGTGTTTGATTTCACTTAGCAGACGACCGTGTTACATATGCGTATTGTCTAGGTCATTAGAATATGGCAACATTTACAAGCAAAGACAAATCACCAACACTAGCACACAGTAATTTCTTACTACAATTCTTAATTGGGATTTCAGAGAGGTCATAAATGTTTTGTCATGAGTAATAGAACTTTGGGGACTGAACAGAAGTGAGAAAAATAATCATGGCATTGAATTATTTAAGGTTTAAATTCCAGCGTGTTGTCCTGGGAGGGTCTTCAGAAGCAATGTCTCCTCCAGTGCAGCTGGAGGGATGTCTCCTTCACACACCATATGGATGCTGTCTAACAGCTCCTATCAGCCGATTGTATGCTAAGGACCAGCTGTGGCTGCCTAGCAGTTCCTGCCTCCTGACTGACCCCTGGGGTGCAGCACACATGACAGTCGGAAATCAGAAGATCCACCCCAAGTAGGGCAGTGCTCTTTACGCTGAATTACAAAGTCACTGATTTGCCTCTTGACATCAGACATGAATAAAACCATCATGTCTTGCCTTGAATCATGTTGTGACTTCTTGTGGTTGGTTCTGGTTGCTCTCACACCCTGTGCTTCATTTGTAGCAAAGGATGTTTTGGATCTCCAGGGTCTAAAAGTCTTCATAGTTAGCACTGACACTTCCAGATAGCACTGACACTTCCAGATTTACTTTTGGCTGTGGTGCCAGCATGTGTGTGGCCACAGATGTTTTACAATTGCCTCAGGCACCTCCAGAGGAACCTTCACAAAAGAAAAGGTCCTGCCAGGTGTCCTCTGCCCCTGTGAAAGAAGGAATGTGGACAATTCCTGACACCAAACAGAGGAGTACCACACTCAACAGTTCTTGCATAACTTCCTCATTGCTCCAGCTTTTTTCATGCAAATTTCTTGCAAAGTAATTTCTCTAACAACTTCAGAATCTGTACTAATGTTGTAACAGAGCCTTCCCCATTACTATAATGTCTTTCTAGTTATCAGTTCTTGGAGCTTATTATGTGAAAATTAGAAATACATTATTACCAGAAAACCCATTCTCTCAAATGCGGTGACATTTAAAACATGACATAATCTCTTAAAATCTGAATTGTTTGCAAAGAAACAGACCCTTTCTTCTTCAAGAAGATGTCAGAGAATTTCAATTTCAGCTAATTCATGCAACTGTAATGAGTTTCCTTCTCTAAGGAACTGGCAGTGGTCTTTATGCTATAATAGTTCCAGGAACAATTGGAAACTACTTGGATAATATCATAAGGGTTTTTAGATCAATATCACTTCTGTAATATGAAGCTTTTGCCAGATCTGCAGAGCTAAGGCGTTCTTTTCTCTCTTTTTTCTTTTTTTTTTTTTTTATGAGGATTTCCCTGAAAAGTTCTTGTGCACTGAGGAAGCTTGGTACACATACACACACCAAGAGATGACAAGCAAGAAGAAGTTAATTGACAGAGTCTATGATATGATACGTGGAACATCCTAGTGTTGTGGCATTGCAGGGATGGTTTCCAAGTAGGAGACCACTTTTATGCATTTTGTATGCTCTATTTTCTATGCTGTGAGGACTGTATGCTCAGCGAATCAGACTGGAGGTAAATATGAGCCCATTAGAGACATCCTCTTCTGTTCATACTGAGCTGTTAATATATTAGAAGTTATTTTGTGTAGATTGAAGCTTGCATTGACAAATCATGCTTTACTTTATTGGCACATTACGTTGACTGAACTGTACTATCCCCAAAAAGGTAAACCTTAACTCAGGGTCAAGCGCATGCCTGATCCAAAAATTGCACAAGTCATGGGAAAGAGCTCCTGAACTTCAAGGGGCTTTGTATTTGGCCTAAGGAAGGAGAGTACACAACCTCTGTCATGAAGCTTATACTGCCTGTCTCCAGATAACTATTCTGAATTGATTTTTTGTTCTCTGTATCAGCATTTAGCCTTTTTTCTTTCCTTTTCAGAAACGCTAAGCTGTTCATTTCAAGATTTCCAGGGCTCTGGAGTCAGTTCCCTGGGGGATATTGCAACGTGCCTCCTCGCATTTCAACCATATGCTGTACTTCTCCAGGGCAGAACTGCACAAGGTCTACGTGCGTTTGAAAGCTTTAGGGGTTTTTTTGAACTTCTATGAAAGTAGAGGACACTCTGCGTGATTTTCAGATATCTCTATTCTTATGCAAAGGAGAAGCATGGGTACCTCCCATAGCCATCCTTCTGAATGGAAGAAAAGTCCTTCTGGGGGACATGTCTGTAGTCTGCACCAAAGCTGTTTGAGATTTACCAGTCCTGCACTGGTCAGGATCCTACCCTTTTTCTACATGTTGCCCCTTTTTTTTTTATTGGTAATGTATTTTGCCAAGGTGCTGTCTTTTTGCCTGGTTCTAGTAGTCCCTTGTGTGAACTTTTGAGCACTATAAAATAGTTGTTGAGTGACCTCAAATATGAGTATCATTATTTACCCCACCACTGACACACGCATTCAGATTAACAAGCTCCCACTGTTCCTGCAGTCTGGGCTCTGGAATTGCCTTGGGCCAGCACATTGTGTCTGGCAGGGCTGTTGTTTTATTATTCTTTCTTTCTGTGCAATTTTACACCCCTTTTTTTGCTGTTCTTCCTATCACTCCTTCCACTCTTAAAGCTGATGTAAGGCTGCTGTTTCCTAACATCACTTTTAAATAGGAGAGTCAAAAAATTGCAATTTCCAGTTCAGTGCCTGCTCAAAACTTTAATGATCCCCCCCAATTACACTTTAAATCAAAACCACTAGACAAAAGTAGCAAGCATGCTCTGACTGCACGAGGTTTTCACATCAGGGTTCATTCCAGGGCAGTGGGTGTCCAAGAGGGCACATATCCACCTCTACATGAAGGAGTCTTGGGGTTGTTGAGTTTGTCTCTGTACCAAGAGTCACAAACAGCAGAGGACTGTGGCTCCTGCTCCACTTCCAATACAGCATGTTCCTTGTCTGAGAGGCTGAGGGGGTGGAGAGGCCTGTCCAGTTTACTGCACCATCTGCTAGGTTCAGCCAAATCACTTAATCTTAACCAGTTTCAAAGGGAATGAGGTCAAAACTTCAGAGGTGACCTTAACTCTTCATAAAATATTTGCTGTCTCAGATGTTATGAAGAAAAGGTTGTTTCAGAGGAGCAGGGATGACTTGCCAGCATTCCTCCTGACACTGAAATGCCCTTCCTTCTCCCTCTGCAGAAAGCTCATCACCCCTCTGTCCCTGCAGCGGCAACCCACCCTTGTGACTTCCCCTAGCTTCCTCAGTGCTGCAGCTTCCATGGCACCCTGTCTCTGGGTTGCATGCCCATCTTCTGATTCATCTCATCTCTGGAGTCCCCAGGACACATCTCTGTACACCCAGACAGCTTTGCTTCCCCAGGCATTTTTCACTGATGTACATCCTATAAGCTGTACCTCCTATAAGCAGCTGGGACCCCCTTTAGCCATCCTACCTACACCGTTCTGGGGTGGGACCCATTTGGGACCTATTTACAGCCAGTCCTTCCCTGCTCACATCTTCTCCAGATGTATATTGATTAAATGGCCCCAAAACCCTACCTAGCATGAGGTTTTCTCAAGACAGGACCCTTGCTTTTTTTGTACATCAGATGTGCACTTTTACAAAAGATCGTTCTGTAGCATACAGATACAGAAATATTGCTTTTTTATACACAATACACACAGAAAATCCTTGACTTTAACATTTGCCCAGAGCTCTTCAGGTTTGTCATGCAGTAAAAATGAGAATCCAGAGCACTTCAGAGGACCTTTCTTGTGTCTGGTCATGATGAGAAAGCACAGACAGTAAGAGCACAGGGACAATAACCTCTGAGGACAGAATATGTTACTAGAAGCATCCTTCTTTCAAGTATCCTCATCTGGAGCCTGCTTTTCAGCTGTAACTTCTCCCAGGTATGGGTTTCCTCCAGGTAGGAGCTTGGAAAGTGTGATGTTTCCATCTGCTGTATGTCTCACAGCAAGCAGGACTCAGATAGCTGGGGTTTCATCTAGATGCTGAGACAGGAGAAGACAGCAGCCCAGTGAGGGCTTTGAAGGTGAAGAAACATTAAATCATACAGACCTCTGACCTCCCCTCAGAAAGGGAAGACGTGAAGTATTTTTAGGCTCATATTTTTTTGGAGGGAGGACAGTGCCTAAGAACCAGGTAGATCAGGGCCAACCAGCAGCATAAATACCGTTGTCCTCCACTTGTGTGGGAACCAGAGGACAATACGTGCTATTTTAGCATCAGACCCTGGCTTAAAATGTGGCTGAGGAGGACAAAGGATATGAGCAGAAAACCTGGGGCTGGAAAAGGCTGTTTTTCATTAACCTCTTCACTATCCTACTTAACATAGGCTGGTTCAAACCTGGATGTTGATCTGTCAGGATTCTCTGCCCCTAAAACGTTCTTTTAACTGTTTGCTCCTTCTTTGCCAGGAATGATGGAAGGACAACAGATGCCTGAAAGTTTGTCAGGTTTTTTTCCATTGTCTAATAAAAGGCACTGCTTTTTCCTATGAGTCTTCCTTAGCTCTGAAACTGAAGAAATGTTGTTTTTTAATTAATCTATTCTTAATGTCCTTAAATCACTCTTTCAATGGTGGTGAAAGGGCTTTAAAAGCTCCATCAGAGAAAGATCTTCTTTGATGAAGCCCTAGATATACAAGCAGGGTTCTCTTCAGGAGTTATTCCTTGGTGACTTTTATTGAGCTTGGAGTTTTTAACAGACTATGAATACCATTTAGGCTGCAAGAAGGGAGAAATGAGGGTGACATGGCATTTCTATTTAGACGAATGTGTGGGTTCAGATACTTGGAGACAGAGCAGCTGCCACCAGAGTGGTAGAGTGGTGTCTTACAAAAGGGAACCAAGCTTGCTGCAAGTAAAGAGACATACTGGAGTCTAACAAAAAGGTCAAAGTTTGCTGTGTGCTGTGTTTTGGCTTCTTTTTGGCCAAAGACTCTTGCTGAACAAGACTTTTCCAGTTTACATGATTTTTTCTTTCTGTTGGGACATCTCAGATCCCACCGGAGTAAAGTAGTACAAAAATGATTTTATTTGCACCAAGCCCTACAAACTCAAGTCAAAAAATAGTCCACAGTGCTGCTGCCACAAAGATCCTCTGATGTTCAGTGCAACAACAGAAAAGAGAGAGTGCTATTCCCACAGGGGGACTGGACTCTTTGCCTGTGGCACGTCCCATCTTTCCCAGACAAGCTCTCTTGAATGCCATACAACATCAACATGAACACAAAGCTGCCTTGTGCCAGGCCCCCTTCAGTTGCTCTGATTTTGCAGAGTGCAGAGGAGTGAGATCACTCTGTTGAATTCTGAGGAATGGCCAGCAGATGGGAACGATCAGATAAAGCCAGTAACCACCACAGAGCAGGAAAAAACATCTAATTAAATTCTCCTGGGATACATGGGAGCTAAGAAAGACCTTTCTTTCTGGTGCTGTCCAGCCACTGATTTAAATCTTTACCTGAAGGAATGAAGCAACCCCACAGCCCACTGTTGCAGTGATCACATGAAGGTGGGCTTGGAGAGGCATGTCCTTCTACCATTATAAATACAAGAGTGCTTGGAGGTGGCTGGGCAAACAGCAACGTTGGATCTCTTCTGGAAAGCCAGTGTGCATACCTGGAAGGTCAGTGAAGCACAACAAGCCTTCAGAGCAGGGCTGCTAGTTTAGGTCAGTCTGGCAAAGGAGAATTAGGGAGAGGTCAGAGAAAGCAAAGCTTTGTTGTGGTGTTTTGGAGGACAGGAGCAAGGCCAGCAATGTGAAGCTCTGCCTCCCTCTCTGGGAAAACATGGTGTGGGAGCATGGCAGTGCTAGAGGAAGGAGGCAGAGGAGGTGATGAGACTTTTTCATGGACCCTGTGAAGTCTGTGTCCAATGATTTTCTGAGGTTGTAAATAGACCTTGGTTTAAATGATGTTAGTGCCAGTGCTTGTAATCTCTTTGAGACAGGGACCATAATTTTGTCTGGTGTTTATACAGCCCCTATCACTGCAACAGCCTCACCAACAATTGGATCTCTTCTACACAGCTGCACTTTCAAGTGGTCTGGTTATTATTAGTAAGGTAACAATAAACACTAATAACAACAATTTCAATCCCACTCAAGATGAAACAAGACAGTGGGACTGGTGATTCCTATTTACTGCTATAGAGTAATGGAGTCATGTTCATTTCTAGCCATCATTTCTTTTCTCAAATGCAACTTCATTTAAAAAATTATGACTTTTATTACTCCTCAAGGGCCTTTATCCTGTCTATGCCTTATGCCTGTGGAAGTTTCCCATACTGCTGTAGCAGCATTACTATTTAAGTGACTTAGTGGTCTCCCAGGCTGCACCTCTGGACCCAGATTTCTTGCAGAGCGCCCTGTACCCATAGGAAGCTGCACAGAGGGGCACAGCCACAGCCACACACAGCAAACATGGCCAGCACAAGGCAAAATTGTCCTCTTCACTGTGAGAGCAACTCGCCACTCAGACTTTAAAAACATGCCTCATCTCAGAACGACCTAGAAAGGGTCATCCTGAGGACATCTGAGGCATGAACATCAAACTGAAGTGCTTAAATAGCAACGAGAGTCTGTAGATCTAAATCCCAAAGCAACTTATGTCACAGTTAGGTGTGTACAAGGCCTTTAAAAGAAGCAGTGCAAAGGTTGGAGGTTGGTTCACAAGCTGATGCAGAAGTTCATCCTCAGAAAATGGGAACATGCCCTACAGGAGAGATTAGTATCATCATCACCACCATCACTTTTTAGCTGTGACAAAATGAGAGAAATTACTTCAATGATTTTACTGGTCGAAGAGCAGAAGGTGCCCATTGC
>NW_008582275.1:0-21856 GCF_000691845.1 Merops nubicus | reverse complement strand
GGCTGTGTCCAGACGAGATGGGCTGTCACTGAGCTGGTCCCCGGCGAGAGAGAGAGAGGAAGAGAAGCGCTTAATATATACTTTTTTTATCTTTTAAATCTCCCGCAAGGGACCGAAACCTCGAGGGGGGGAATCTTCACGAGATTCCCAAACCCTGCCAGAGAGGTCGGGTATTGCAGTCTGCAAAAGTCAGGAATGAGGACTCGCTTCTCACGACTTCTTTAGATGCAGCCCAGGATATGGTTGGCCACCTGAGCTGCAAGCACACATTGCTGGGTCATGTCCAGTTTTATATCCACCAGTACCCCAAAGTCCTTTGTCTCAAAGCTGCTCTCAATCATGTCATCCCCCAGCCTGTATTGATACCAGAGATTGCCCCAACTCAGATTCGGGACCTTGAATGAGGTTCACACGGACCCACTTGTCAATCTTATCCAAGTCCCTCTGGATAGCATCCCGTCCCTCAGCCATGACAACCACTCAGCTTTGTGTCATCTGCAAACTGGATGAAGGTGCACTTCATCTTACTGTGTCATTGATGAAGATATTAAACAACACTTCCTTGTGTAGCTGGAGTAAGAAGACTTTGTCAGTAGGCTCTCCTTGATCAGGAGGCCTGTAGTAGACATCGATCACAAGGTTCCCTCTGCTGCTTCGGTCTCTAATTATTACCTATAAGGTTACAATCTGCTCATGGCTATTCTTCAGAGTCACTTCTTCACACCCTATCCATTTCTTGATGTATAGTGCAACACCTTTCCCACTCCTTCTTCACCTGTACATTCTGAATTGTTTGTACCATACAAGCTGTTCAGCATAGAAGCATAGAAGCATTCTGGCTTGTATCAGAAATAGTGTGCCCAGCAGGACTAGAGAAGTGACCATCCTCCTGTTCTTGGCACTGCTGAAGCTGCACTTGTCAGTTACAAGACAGACATTGAAGTGCTGGTGTGTGTCCAAAGGAGGGCAACAAAGCTGGTGAAGCACCTGGAGAACAAGTCTTATGTGGAGCAGCTGAGGAAACTGGGGTTGTTTAGCCTAGAGAAGATGAGGCTCAGTGGACACCTTACCCATCTTTGCAAATACTGGGAATGAGGTTGTAGCAAGGTGTACGTTGGTCTCTTTTCCCAAGTAACAAGTGACAGGACAGGAGGAACACATCTCAAGTTGTGCTAGAGGAGGTTTCAATTGGATGTTAGGAAAAAATTTCTTCACTGAAAGGATTGTCAAGCTTTGGAAAAGGCTGCCCAGGGCAGTGGTGGAGACACTATCCCTGGAGATATCTAAAAGATGTGTAGATGTGGCACTTAGGGGCATGGTTTACTGGTAGATTTGGCAGTGTTAGAATTACAGTTGGACATTATCCTAAATATCTTTTATAACCTAAATTATTCTAGGATTCTAAAATGTGATGGCCCCTCTACATGTTAGTTAACATGGCCTCAGAAATACGGTTTCATTCAAGCTGCATGCTGAGTAGGTCACGGATGTTCCAGATTCTGAGCAATCCCATGAAGAGTTTGGGAGTCAGCTAGCAGCAAGCCTGCCAAGAAGCCTTCCAACATTTCCACAGTATGGATGTTTGAGATTGAATTTATTAGTTTAGCCAGGGAATACTTGGTATGCCTGTATTATGCTATGATTACCAATGTTTACCTCAGTGCTTACTTTGAGCTTTTAGTTCTCCTGCTTCCCTGCCCAGATGTCTGGCAGTTTTGTTGATTTTTTTTTTCCTCCCCAAATAAAGCACATGGACCTCTATTTGCTTCATTTATTGTTTATGCTATTCATCTATTTCACTCTTCCTCTTTCAAGTCTTGTTGGATTGTAGTTACTTGTTCACCTATTTCTGCTAGGGGAAGACTAAATAACTAAAGACACCATGACTAATATTTGGGATTTATTTTAAGCAATTAAACCTCATCTAAAGAATTAGTCTTAATGCTCTGCAAGCAAAAAGACTAATAGGAACTCTTCATGATATACTTAATTCCTTCAGTCTAGTGATCACTATCTGGTGTAAGATGGACAGAGCTGGAGAGAGCTGACAACCTCAAGTAAGAACACAGCTGGGAAAAAACAAATTATGTAAAATATTTGCATCGGTAAAGCAATTTGAATTGCTACAGCATCGAAACATTTTTTTTTTCTTTTTGTTATCTAAAGACATCTTGAATCACAGTAGCAAGAATTTGATCATTCATAGCTCTCAATTAACTTTCAGGATGCCAACTACTTTGCAAGAAAAAGAAATGACAGTCAGACATTGGGGTCTTTAACTGTTTGCTCCTTGTCTATGTATAATTTTTGTTCTTTGCAGTAGTAAACATCGTTTTCCACACTGAGTATTGTCCATGAATGGAATATTAGTATTGTATCAGACAAGATTTTGCAAAAAAAAAGAGTAATTTTGACTAGAACAAGCATATACTTACAAGGGGTTTTGTATCACTGGTGGTTTAGGCTGTGCAGTATATATATTTGGTTTGGTTTCATTTGGTTTGGTTGGTTTGTTTGTTTGATTTAAAGTAGTAACTGATTTGACAAATTGATCCTTGAGCTCCCTTCCAATCTGGTATTCTATGATTCTGTGACTTCTTATAACAGAACCTATACACATACTTGTCACAGACTTATGCTCAAATGATTGCAGATACATTCACTTGTACCTACAGAAAGAGAAATAAACAGAAAACAGGCAGATTCCACTCAGCAACATAAAACTCAAGAAATTCATAGGTGAGATTTAGATGCCAAATTGTTTCTGATGTTCTGTAGTTTAATCTGATGGTAAAGTCAGTCAGATATAAAGTCATGGCATTTTCAGCACTGTTTTGTCTTTTGTCATCAGTAGCATCTGAAACAAAACATTCACTCAGTCACTCTTTTTTAATCATAAAACTACAAATCATATGTGCCTAATTTGAGAGAATGTGTCACAGTTGTGAGTTTCCAGCAGATAAAGCCAAATGTTTCCAAAGTCTAGAGGAAACGAGCAGCTTCCTGGAAAGTTGTCCTCCACTCTTACTTGCCCTTTGAGCATAATAAATGTGACTGGCATTACGAATTACTCAAAGTTACAAACTGCCTAAAAGACCAATAGTCCTCTGTTCAGCATTATAGGTCCAAATTTGATCTAGTACATCTAACCTCTGTCTTATAACTCAGTGAAACATTTGCAGGGCCTGTAGAATTTATCCTTATTTTACACCTACAGATTTCAGTGAGAAGTATACCATTAATTTCAGTTAGACCATTTTCAGTCCTATAATATAACTTTCAAAATTCCTGCTTTTCATTTGCGGTACACATGCTAATGAAATTATATTGATAATGATATAGTAACAGATAATGATGCAAAATTTTATTCTGTTACTGAATTTTCTTCAGTATTACATGTAGCCACACTGACCATCAGTATGATGAGGTTTCCTTTTAAAAAAAAATACTTTCAAATAAAGAAGCTATAAGTATTTATGCTGTTATGAGTGCTTGGATCTGATCTTGCAATCAGAGTGTGATTCAGCTATCCAGAAGGCGGATGGCTACATTGGAGTGGATCATTGTAGGCTTCCTTTGTCATATAGGAAGAAATTAAGCACTTCCTGAACATGTTTTCTCTGATCGGTTTTAGACTTTTGCTTCAGAATGAAATTAATCATGTCATGTGAGTGCTAATTTGTCTCCATTTATTACAAATCCCATCAAGATATGTAGGTCAAGCTATCTGTAACATAGATATTTACATTTAGTCAAAAGAATCTTACCCTAGACTTCCAAAATAATACATTCATTGGAAGCTTAGTGCACTGTAGTAGCAAGAAAAGACAAATTCATATTGTGTATTCAATCTCACTATTGACACTTTTTGCCTTCTTAATGAATAATAAAAATTTTGGATAGTTTTAAACAGTGTGTAGATAAGTCCTATTCTTTAAAATAATCAAGGTCTAAATAATTTGTGAGATATAAATAATTCCAGTAGAAGACATGTTGGGGGCCTCCTAGAAACCATAATCTATCAACAGCTTGGAACATTATCATCAGGCATTCCAGCCATCTTTCTAATAAGAGTATTAAATATGCAACCAGGTCCCAGGGATGAAGGCAGACATCTGACCTCCATTCAGCAACATAAATAATTAATCCTATCATCATATCGATTAAATTCCATTCTTCAGCTTGTTCTGCAAGTTTTGTAGAAAGAGACAACTTGATTCAGGGACTTAAAGAAGTCTGTAACTTGAACCATGCAGCTTGAAAAAACCTTCCTTGATTGCACTTGACTGTTTCAAGAGTCATAAATTACATTTTCCTTGTACTTGAGCTGATTTCCACTCTTATCTTTAGGCTATCAGAGTTGAAAATGTAGTTTGCTACGTTGATTATTTTGTTTGCTCTAGCGTTATACACAAATGCTTTGTTTTGCTTCCATTGACTCAAAGTTAGAAATAACGTTCAGCAAGAATAACATTGTCCATGTAAGTTGCTGCACAGATATTCAAAGAGAGAGTTTGTTTAAAAAAAAAATCTAATTTAATGCCATCTTTGAATAGGTTAATGCTTATATCAGGAATTAAATCCATTGACGAGATGGCTGGTTAATATTTGGATCATCATGGGAGTCCCTATTTCAAGGGCTCTTTCAACAGTATCTTCACCTGAACCAGGTGAGACTTTCCACACTCTTCTAATTCAGATGACTGATGGTCCTATGGGATCAATTCAGAAATTGCATGATCCTTTTCTGCATATTATCTAAAACTGTGTACAAAACATTTATCTGTCTTCTCTCTATAAAAAAAAAGACTTCTGTGTGACAAAATCTGAATGAGCAGGATTGGTTTACACTGTTTTCTATTATTTATACATCTGTTGAATAATCCTACATCAGGAATTGGTAGTATTTCTGAAACTGCCAGATTCCTCACCCAAGAGAACCAACACAATTAAGTACACAAATAGCAACTACCAACTGGCCCATGCACAGCCTGGGGGAGTGCCTGGGTCTGTCCAAAATTTCCACTTTCTGCACCAGTTAATTAAATGCTTTGTTTGACAGTGGCTAGAAGTTAGTCAATCATTTTGTCTCAAGTCAGTCCACTGTTTCAAATCATTGTATCTGATGACTAAGGGCACTGTGGGTGCATACAGGAATACCGCTCATACCTAGCCAAAAACCCAGTTATAGCTATAGGGCAGAGCTAAATTTCATCCTTATATCACCATTATAACTTAAATTCCATGCCAAGAGAAGTACATAAATTACTTGGACAGATGAGTGTGTCAAAGGCAGAGGAGTTAAAAATAATGTTCAGGACTACTTCTTGGAAAGAGAAGTCTTTCAGGGCTTTGCAACTCAGTCTAGTTTCTGTATTAGACAGAATAGATGAAAATCATAAAGCTAGAAATTGCTATACAACTGCATGTGTTTATCAATATTCAAGTCCACTTTAGGAATTTATTTATATTTGTGTTTTAAAATGTAAAGATCAACTTTGTAGGGTTTTTAAATATGTCTTAGTATTTATATAGACTCTTAGAGAGCTTCTCAGCTAAGGTCCTATTCAGATTGCACATTGCATTAGTACTTCTACTCCTGTTATTATTGCCAACTTTTTCTAAATGTGAATAATTAAAAAAAAAAAAACAAAAACAAAAAAACCAGCCACCTTTATATTATTTATACTAATTATATTCTGTATTCCATTTGTTTTATGTGTAATTAAGTCCATTTGGGAAAAGATACATTCTCATTGTTCTTACACGTGTTTTTTCATTATAATTGTTTCTATTGCAGAACTAATTAAATATAATTCCGAAGTTCTTTCCTTTAAATGTAATTACCCTTTAATGAAATGTATACACATTTCTTACTATTATTGGTTAACATTTAGCTACTTTTTATATTTCTCTCTCTTCCACTTATTACTACAATTATACTTTGAGCTTATTTAATGCTAGTAACATGAAAATCTTGAAAGGTGCAGAGGAGTGCAGTCTATTTTATACAGAGTGAATGATCACAGGGTACTAGATCCTAGATTTCAAGAAACAGGTCTCAGATTTTTTTAACCAGGTATTTTGATATTTACAGGTCCTGCACTTCTCAATGAAAACTTGAAATATGAATTCAATAATCAGACCAAAGATGTGCCTTCTGTAAAGAGATGAATCCAGAAGGTTCTCCTGAGGTCAGGCATCTGACTTCTTTAAAGACCTGGTTCCTTTCACTGCAAACAAGCTCCTACATTTGCCATAACCAAAATTGCATAGCTGAATAACGTAAGACAGATGATACAGATACCTGCTTTAAAGTTTCAGGCTGTAGAACTCAACCAATGGTATCATGAAAGAAACTCTCTTTGTAAGACATCAGTTTCCTTACTGCTAGAACATCCCTTCTGATCACTCTTGTGAGCACATTCCTGTGTGGTTAGAAACAATCTGTCAGGACTACAAGTGGGGATTAATTCTAGCTGTAATTCATTACAAAGTTTGATAGTATGGTCCTTCTACAGATGCTTCTTTAAACCCTAAAGATCTAAGAAGTAAGGGGACTCAGAACACACAAGGGAAGGGGAAAAAAAAAACAGATTCAAGAGGACAGACAAGTATTGGGGGATGGGAGCAATTAGCTGAACAATGATGACATAAGACACATGTTCTTAAATTATTTTTCTAAAAATCTATGTCATCCCATGAATCCACTGAATAGCTTACATAGGTGACAGGTCAAATTAAGATAGATGTAGTGTGCTCAGGGACTTCCACCCAAAGCCACTTGTGTATAACTTATCAAATCTGCATGTGTGGAAACAAGATATTTATGTCTGGTAGCATAGCAGGCTACTAAACCATGCTGAAGTTGCTCTTGTATATTTATTTCTCAAGAAATAATGTGATCATAATTGTGTGCAGTCATTTACACCAATTTGATATTACATCACTGTCTTGTAAGAAATAAATTCAATTTGCTGCAGCTCACTGGTTTAAGCATTGTGTTTCTATTATATTCTGAGCAATAAATGGATGCAAATATGAGTGAAACATCAATCCAATGTAATAGTATTTGTTCATTTTACAGTCACTTTGTGCAGATATAAGTAGAAAAGCATATAAGAGATTTCTGAAGTTCCATGATATGAAAAGGAGTGGTCTTAAATCTGTCTGCTTCTCCTGAAATCATGCAAACTCCACATCTGTATTAAAAGTAACTTTTAGCAATGCTTTGTATAGACATATTAACTTCTCTTCTGTTTGGGTTTTTAATTATTTATCACTAATAGCACATGGCTGTTGGACTGATGTATTGACACAGTTTACCATACAGTATACACAAATATCATTCCTTGTGGAAGAACGGTATGCAAATATGTTGAAGGGTGAGTGGCAGATCACATATGCAACATCTGTGAGGTGAATTATCAGTCTTCAAATTATGTATGAATGATCACTGTGCATAGGTACTTTATTATTAATTTAGAAGATGAGCATGAAAATAGTCTTGTGATTTACACATCACAATTTGGCTTTATACATTCAATCAAAAAGATTCTATAATTTATGCAGCAGTGTTGTATTACTGGAGTTGACTCCTCCACCTTCTTTTCAAAGATCTTATCTGAAAAGGAGAAGCTTGAGTGCTTTTGGTAACCAGACAGACTTATCTCTCAAATAATGATTTCTGAACAAAGATTTCTCAGTGCAGATTATGCTGCATTTGAAAGGGTGTGGGAAGTATGAACCACCTCTAATTAATAAGATACTTATTTCATTAATCTAGAGATGATAATGACATGGATTCATAACAGTTTTTTATATGCATGGATGGAAAAAAATGCTGGTTTTGAGAAGTAATGCAATGGTCAAAAGGAGCAGCATTTCTTCACACTCAGAGGTACTTGCTATAACACAGAATCTTAGACTGGATTGCATAGTTCCCCACTAGAAACAAATCTTGGGTTTCTAATTTGGCTGAACGCAATAGAGGAAGAAAAATCTCAGTCTTTTACAGCTGTGCTTTAGAATTATATTAATTCTTTATGTTTCAGACTGTCAGACTCTTTAAAATTTAAGAATCAGAAATGTAGATGAGTAATTGAAGGTTGTTATTGCTGGACAGAAATTCTGAACAGCCAATAAAATATGTTCTAAAGTTACCAAAAAGATTATTTTCTGTCTGCTTATGAAGTAAGTATTTATTATTTCCCAGTCTGTACTGAAACCTGCTGAAGTCATTAAATCTCAATCTGAAAAATCTCTAACTGTACTCTTTAGTTTTTACCACACCAAATGTCAAGGCTGAAACCAAAGTACTGAAGCCTTTTGTTTTAAAACGTCATGCAGAGTGAGGGATGATCATATACAAAATACAGCAACCATCTTTGTAATTATAAACATTATTCCAGGCTAGATTTCCTAATATTTTAAAGCAGATTATTCTAAAGCTGCATCATCTCCTCTATGCATGTACAACAGTACAGGTATCAGTGGACTTACAGTTGCCCAAATCTGGACTAATGCTGCAGCAAGATAATTTTGCTGTTTGACAAGTACATTAAATGTGCATAGAGGCTTTATAAAAACTTAGTAGGGCTCTTTTCATTGTAATTCTAATGCGGACTGAGGACACGACATGTCACCATGGCAGAAGTGTATCATCTGACAGTCTGTTATACATGTTGTACACACACCACATCAACTAAACTAGGGTAGAAAGCTATAGCTTGCAACTCAGCAAGAGTATGCTAAATTAAGGTGTTCTGTGTCTATAAACAGAGAGTAAGTTTAGGAGCTCATTCTCCGGATAATATGCAATAAGTTACATGGTTATTCCATTTTACGTTACTAGGACCTGCAGTGGACACTTACCCAAAAAAATAGTCCCTAACATTTGATGAACAATATTATGTGCAAAGTTACTTCCTCTTCAAAAGCTCCCAAGGGAAAAACAAACAAACAAACAAACAAACAAACAAATAAACAGTTCAACAGTTAATTTCCAAAGCAACATCCACCATGGCTCCAAGAGAAGCCTGTCAGATTTCAGGCCCATGCTAGCTCTTTGATTTCAAGTAAACCCTTTTGGGATAGAGGTTATGTAAAGAATTCTATGAATCAAAATCTCTTTTCCTGCAATTCACAGCCTGAGCCTGACAGCTGAGCCCAGGAATCACCAGCAGCTTGCTGGATGTTGCTGAACCATATGTCGCTGTGCAGGTCTGGAAGGATCCTCACTCAAGGTCCCTGCAGGCGAGGCGAGGCGAGGCTTCACAAAAAGCTGTTTTCACTCCTAGTCTGAAGGAAAAATAATAATTTCTTTATTGTTTATTAGATATCTGACCAAGATTATGTTGACATGAGGAAAATCATTGTGCTTGTGATGAGAAATTGTATTCTACTTTTTCTTAAATAGAAGTGTTACATTTACGTTGTATGTTAGCCCACGGCCAAATTCTACCTTTTGTTCATTAAGTTAGAATGTCAAGACTTCTTTCAGTCCTGAAAACATTTTCCTGCCTCTAGGATCAGTGTAGAATTTTAAGTTTTATTCTAGGTTTACACATAATGTGTGTAGAACTGTAACATAAAGAGTGGTTTATTTCAAGTATTTCCGTTTCTCAGTGATGATTTCCTTTGCAATTTTCTCAGATGCCTATTGTCACTTACATGTTTTCTTGTTGACAGCTATTCTCAGCTTCATCAGTACTTAGCTCCTATTTCACAACCTGTCAAATGGCTACTCAGGTAGAAAAAAAATAAAATCTGTACTTCCTATAGATTGAAAATTGGCCTACTCATAGTTATGTCTCCCCATGGGAATTACTAATTCACTGAAAGGCTGCCAGCACTAACATGAGTCATCAGTGACCACTGAAAAAAAGAATACGATGTAATGCCAGTAAACTCTACTTCAGATGAGTGCAATAAATTTTGCCTGTTTCCATACACCCGACTACTGGCCGCACAATCACTTATCCTTTTAATCTAGTTATGAAACCAGTACTTGAGTGCTTGAGGATGTATTTCAAAGCCACAAGACAGGATTTCTTTCACCTATCTTGAAACATTTATGATGTTAACTTCTGTTACATATGAGGTAACTATCCTAAGCTTCCTTTATACTGGCGACAGCTAATCACTTAGAGATATGATTCATCTGACCTGTGTTAGACATCTGGTTTAGGATAAATCTATGGCTGCTCAGATTAATCCTATCTAATGTGACTTTGTCATACAGCGGTAAAACTATTAGAGACTTGGGAATAAATGTAAATATTCCTAATGGTTTTTCTGCAAGCCTCCTTTGATGAAATACTGAAAATTAGGACTTCTAATGTATTTTCTGACAGAATATGCTAATACCAGAAAAATGTGCAGATCAAAGTCTCTGGGTTAATCAGGGTTCTCCATGCAGTGTAAGATCCAGTAACTTATTAAAAATTTTTAATTTCTCCTCGACTTATTCCTAATAATAAATATAAAAATATTATTAAGAAGAATATATTGCCTGGATCTTTTTAAAGGACAGATCTAATACATATAAGTAGAAGCATTTGGTTATATTTAATCTTCGTTAGGAGTGGTTTGACTGGATGATCTGACCTCTTAACCAAGGATTTTATGGTTCTGATATGTCGATGTCTATGCTTGTTAAATATTCATTTTGACAATTTATAGAACTGAAAGATTTCTTCCACTGATACCTTATGATGGTAATTCTGATGCCTCAAGGAAATATCTGTAAGTATATTACTATAACAGCAGTATTTCCTTCCTAATCTCTATTAAACCCAAGATTTTATCTTAGTAAACAAAATTATATCATACATCAAATCCATTTAGGAAGCATGAAAGCAAAACATTAAATTGTTATTCAGCTAGACAACAACTCAGTTTGTCAACTCTTGATTTTTAACAGTAGTTGCCATAACTACTAAAACATTTTTCATATGTTTCCTGCTTCAGCTTTAAACATAGTTGTCAGAAATACCTGTTACATGTGAAAAATTATGAGTTGCTATGAATGCTGTAAAAAGCTACATCATGCTCAAACTGTTGGAGCAGGTCCAGAGGAGGGTCAAAAAAATTATCAGAGATAGAACATCTCTCCTATGAAGAAAGGCTGAGGGTGTTGGGATTATTCACCCTTGAGAAGAAAAGTCTCCAGGGAGATGTCATTGCAGCCTTCAATACTTAAAGGGGACCTATAAGAAAGATGGGTACAATCTTTTTTTATCAGGGGCAGTTTGTGACAGGATGTCATGTGATGGTTTTAAACTAAAAGAGGGTGGATTTAGGCTAGATACAAGAAAGACATTACTTTTACAATGAGAGTGATAAAACACTGTCACAGGTTGCCCAGAGAGGTGGTACACGCCCCTGGAAACATTCAAGGTCAGGTTGGATGGGCCTCTGAGCAATGTGATCCAGTTAAAGATCTCTGCTCTCTGTAGGGAGGGGGTAGACAATCAGAGAGTCACCATGGTTGGAAAAGACCTCCAGGATCATCAAGTCCAACCTTCCTCCCAACATTACCCTAACCACTAGACAATAGCCTCAAGTGCCACATCCAATTGTTTTTTGAACACCTACAAGGATGATGACTCCACCACCTCCCTGGACTGCCCGTTCCAGTGTCTAACCACTCTCTCAGTGAAAAAAATCTTCCTAATATCCAACTGAAACCTCCCCTGGTGCAACTTTATGCCATTTCCCCTCATCCTATCATCAGTAATTTGGGAGAAGAGACCACCACCCGCCTCACTACAATTTCCTTTTAGATAGTTGTACTGAACAACAAGGTCACCTCTCAGTCTCCTCTTCTCTAGGCTAAACAACCTCAGTTCCCTCAAGTGTCTCTTCATAAGACACGTTCCCAGCCCCTCACAAGCTTTGTTGCCCTTCTCTGGACCCACTCCAGCACCTCCATGTCCCTCCTATACTCTGGTGCCCAAAACTGAACACAGTACTCAAGGTGTGGCCTCATCAGTGCAAAGTCCAGGGGCATGATCACTTCTCTACTCCTATGGGTCACGCCATTTTTGATTGAGGCCAGAATGCCATTGACCTTTTTGGCCACCTGGGCACACTGCTGGCTCATGTTCAGCCAGCTGTCCACCAGCACCCCCAGGTCCTTTTCTGCCAGGCAGTTTCCAGCCATTCCTCCCCAAGCCTGGAGCACTGCCTGGGGTTGTTGTGACCCAAGTGCAGGACCCGGCACTTGGCCGTGTTAAACCTCATACAGCTGACCCCAGCCCATTGCTCCAGCCTGTCCAGACCCCTCTGCAGAGCCTTCCTACCCTCCAGCAGACCAACACTCCCACTTAATTTTGTATCACCTGCAAATTTACTGAGGGTGCACTCTATCCCCTCATCCAGATCACTGATAAAGCTATTAAACAAGACTGCTCCCAAAACAAGGTGATCTTTAAAAGTCCCTTACAACTCAAAACATTCAATGATTCTCTGATTCTATTCTATGCTTTGCTCTACCATATGAGGTGAAGGAGAGACGAGTATAGGTGAGTGAATACTATCAATTACTTAGGACACATATGTACAGAGAGGTTTATTTAAGTGTCCTGACTACTCTAGTCAATCCATTTTAAAAGTCAGGCCATTTAATCTACTGTTTATCCTGAGGGCATTAATGTCTAAATACAATAGATTCCCCAACATTATTGGTCTAGTGGTCTGTTCCTTTGTCAGTCTGCTCATCCTGCAAGGCTTTAAATGGTGACCACATCAGCCTTTTCTACAACCTTTCCCATAGTACTCTAGCCCTCTCAGTGTGAAATAATCCTCAAAATAACTGAATGCAAGATCTCACCAGAAAGTTCTAAAATAAAAAGAATTCTGCAGACATCGCTATTGCTGTTTTGTCTCCAGCTGGGACTTGGAGATGCAACCTATATGTCAAACTGCAAAATGGATATCAAAGATGTGATTCACAGTTAGGTATGGAAATCCATCTACAATATAGAGTAAATTGGGACAAGTAAAGCTCAAGATCTATTTTTCTCCAACACATTTGCTGTTAGGCTAATTTTTGGTGCTAATTACCCAGAATGTTATATTTTGTAGACCCCTTTTTGAATATTTTTCTATTCTGACTTCGTAAGGAGGAGAGGCATTCTGCTCAGGACTCTGAATATTATTACATACCTACATATGTATAAATGATGTGACACAAGATGTTGATTTTTTTTAAAAACATTTAGTAGAATTATTCTTGTTTAGCTTACCTCCTCAAGATTCTTCTGGCTTTGTTCAGCATTCTGTGGAAAGTATAAGGCAAGATCCTGCAAGGGAAGAAAAACTCTCCACATTATTATATTACAAATAATTGGATATATATAAGAGAAGAGAGAATTGTGATTGTGTGAGAAGTCTTAACAGCAGAACTTTCTAACTCATGTATTTGACTTTGTAGATGTAAAAAAACATTAATCATTCCCTCCATTCTCCCTCCCCTGTCCCTCCTTTTCTACCTATTTATATTTACATACATAAATGCAATTGATTTTATCTGTAATTTATAAATATAGATTTATAGGTAATGAAAATTTGTTGAAAACAAATCTTTGTCTTGATCAGTTTTCATTTCAGTGAAAAAATGTTGTGAAGACCATTCACAATTAGTTCTACTGTCATTTTAAGAGAATTTTAAGAGAAAAAGTAATTGATGAAAGTTAAATTATTAAGTTTTATGAAGAGCCCAACCCCTTCTTAACAGATTTACTGAGTATAAGATAATGCCTTATTTAGTACATGCTCAAAATCTTTTCTGAAAATTTTGCTTTTATCATATACTCTCTGTGTGGGTTTTATACTCAGAAAGTACTTATGGCCAAAAGGAAGAACACCCTTATACAGAAAGCTAAGAGTTTATTGTTGATCTACTTTAAATCTAGGGTATAACTAAGTGACAATAAACTGTTACTAATAATCCAGATACAAAGCTACTACCACTAAGTGTCCATATTACCTTATTAATACAAACTTTGTTAATAATACAGTTTACATTATTACAAAAATCTTTCTTATAGCTACCACATTTTCCATGATGAAATGTAACCCTTTCTCTGGACCTTTAGGCCTCCAAGGGAGGTTCTAGGATCTTTCTAAAGAGAAGATAGGGAGAGGATGGACAGGAGGCCTGTATGATCAAGCACTCAAAAGCCAACCTCAAGAGAAGGGCTAGGGAGTGTTGTGTTGATGACTGGGTTTCCTCCTGTCTTCTGGGAGGAGATTGACTATTTCCTCCTCTGTACTCCAAGACCCACCTGGGGCTATTTTTATGCATTTTCTGACACACTTCATTGAATTACTATTCCTTGCTACGTAGAAATTCATTGTATGATGCATTTTGCATAGGTTGGACAATTGTTTCTTGTTCTTGTTGCCCTTAAACTAGCTTTCTTCCAGTAACCAAATCTGCATTTCTTTAGCCATGAATAATTGACCACTGGTGACCTATTTATAGCCTTGGGGATAGCAACTTGTTATTATTATTTAAAAAGTTATAGTTCTGCTACCCAATTATACAAACCTAAGCAAAACCATAGCAAATTAGGCAATAACCCCATTTGGTGTGTTGGTTTGTTGATGTTACAGCCAAACAAACAAAAGTAAAGCTCCAGAAAAACTAGGAAAAGTTCAGACAAAGGGTGATAAGTCTCCTCTTCGGGTCTTTGCCAAGTTAGTATAGTAACTATAAATTGTTACTAGCACTGGCAGTTTTTTTATCTATTAGTCTTCAGAATATACTCTGAAAGTTTATTTTATGGGTTTGTTGTTGTTAATTATTTGCTTGTTTGTTTCTAATATGCAAAATGTAATTTGGAATATGAATGAAAGGAGGAATAACAGAGAGTCTTTACACAAAGATAACATTGCCCACCACTTGATCATGGGAGGATTTAACAGTTGTAAAAATTGTTGAACAGGCCAGCACCTGAAAATAAATCCTCAAAATATTTTGCTATATGGGGTAGAAATAGCAGAGGGAAAAAACAAACACAACACACACACACACACAACAGAAAAGCCAACCCAAAACCCAAACACAACCCAAACCATTTAGCCACATAAAGACAGAAAAGATAACAAAAAATTTTTAGGATGCATTCAGTTGTACTCTCTACTCCATCTCGTCTTCATTACTTACCACTTTTCACATTCTTCTGAATCACAAATACACACAGCTTGCAAATTGCTGTTGTTTTTTTCAGTTATAACCTGCATAACTTCCAAAGTTCTTCATGATTTACGCAGATATTGCACATTTAGTATTTTAGCAGTATGACTTCTATATGGGCTTTGCTATCTGTTGGCCAGTACAGAGTCAAAGGTTTTTGCCTGAAAGCCATTTACTCTGGAGGGATTTTGTCTGAAGTATGTGATTTTCTTTACAAGGAAGAAAATTCCAGCCAAACAACTGGAGAGATCACAAGCAAATGTAACTTTCAGTCCTCATTTCATGGCAGAGAAGATAATGCAGCTTTATAAAATTAAATTAAATTCTCATTGCTTCTTCCCTCACTGCAGACTACAACTATCAAATTCTTGGATAAAAGGGTTAAAGGATTCTAATTTTTTCTTAAACTGTCAGCATGTTCCATAATTCTTCCTCCCACAGAAGTGAGCAGTAGTTCTGTAGACTAAGTCAAATTTTATTTGAACATTCAGCAAAGTAAATGATTACTTTGGATAACATTTTATGGTGATAAGATGTCAGCTAATAGACTTGATTAGAACTGAGTCAGCAAAGAGTATTGCTTTTTCCTTTACAGGACTTGGGTGCAGAGAAGTGGTTATAAAATGCTGAGAATGGACAGCAAAAATATGTCTCTTTTTCTTAACATGTAAACATCTAAGTCAGGAAGAAGCCCATCTTGCCTTATGGGCATTATAATGGATTGTAATGAGGTGAAAAGGTCATTTCAAAAATAACTTTTGTCTGATGAATAGCAAAAAATTTTAAAATTTGTGTGGCTAATCTCAAACTAACCCTGCCTTCTTCCCTTCAAATGAAAAGTGTTAAATATTTGTGCATTAGTTGCAAAGTCTGATATTTTTCTTGCTAATGAGATTCTTTGAAGTTGAGATTTAACATGAATTTCTGTATCATCTCATCTCTTCTCTAAAGAAACATTAGAAACTGTTGCAATTGAAATAAAAATTTCAATAATCAGGAAGCATAAACTCTTCAGGAAAGAGGAACTTTCTTTTGTTTATAATAGAATAGGTTGTTGTTCTCTAAGATCCTGATCTTGATTAGACCTCTCTGTGGCTATCCACAGAAGGTGGCAAAGATGTAGTCACTGTCATGCCAGTCTGCTTCAGGGACTACACTGCAACAAGGACCAAAATCTGAAATGCAACAGTGGAAGTACACACACAAGGATGGTATTGTTCCCTTAGGCTTATAAAAAAACATAGAAAGCTGAATAATTTCATCAATAACACCATGAAGAAAATTTAAGGAGAATTAAAATAAGTTAAGCTCCATTTTAAATTATGATAATATGTAACACACAGATCTTTTGTCACCATTTCTTTATCTACTTTGTCACTAAGGCTTTCATGGATGCTTGATAAATTTTTAGGAATGCGAATGTCTTTTCGAGAATATGAAATAGTCTTTCCCAGAAACTGAGTAAAATACTCATCAGTAAAAGGAAAGGATGGAATAAATAGCAGTTAAATTAGTTCATCTTTGATAGAAATGTACTTAGAGAGTAGTTATCAGAAGTTCATTCCCCAGATGTAGTGAAGTACTACCAAGGTGTGCTGGAGTACTGGAGGATCCAGTCTGATTCATTAATGACACGGAACAGAGCACCACACTTTCATTTTGGAGAGATACAGGGGAGAAAGCTTTAAGCTATTCAGAGAACAAACTGGATTCAGAGAGGTCCTGAGCAGTCAGAACAGTGTTCTGAAATGAGCAGAACAGGATTTGATGAAAGCAAACTGCTGCAGTTAGCACAGCAGACATCCGGACCCACACAACTCATTCCAGCAGTTTTGAAGGAAAAAAATGTGCTGAAGGCCATAGTGGAGAGCAGGCATATGTATCAAAGATAAAAAAACAGTGTCCAGAAATAAAGCAATTTGAGAAACTGGCTGAGAAAACTGTCAGGACCTTAACGTCCATGTTGAATTCTCCAGCGCCTCCTACCACCTTGTTCATGGCCCAGGACCCCACATCAGCCATTTTCAAAATTAATATTAAACTGTATTCCACTTGTGTGTATTTTTTAGATAATTTTTGCTTGGATTTTCTTTTTTATATTTCCAGTGTTTCTGCAATAATGCCTTTTATTCTATTTATTTCCAAAGACATACCCACTGCAGTTTATAACGTGTTGTTTGTTACACTATACTTTTTTTATATAACCCCCTTTTATCTGTAAATTTCTTTCTTTCTCCCTGCATAACTAACTTTGCAATGAAGCAAGAACTCAAAAGAAAAGATGTCTTCTGATCATAGATGTTTCTCTCTTTGCTGGACAGGAAGAAAGTCGTATTAAAATTTACAGAGTGTACATTAGATATTCCAGTCCAAATTATCACATATCCAGATTAAATAGGCTGATATTAGATTAACAGCAACAAGGCCTCTGTATGTAGTTTGATAGATCGTTACACAGCAGGAGGCAAAAATTTTGCAAGAGGAACATACAGAAAGGAAAAGTTGGGGAAAAATAGCAAAGAATTCGGTTATTTGCACATCTTTGTATTATAGCTACAATTACAGAATCTGTATACTGTACTTCTAATAAAGATAATCTTTTAAAGGAATTCAGGTTCTCCATACACTTAGAAAAATTTATGAAATCTGTTGGGTTTGAATTTAGAATTTAAGGTCAGATCATCCTCCAGTCAGATCATCCAGTTAAAGCTGCTTTGATATCTTCATTTGCATGAAGTGGACATTTAACATGAACATCTGAAATATTTTCCAATTATTGTTAAAATAATATTCTGATATTTAACTGCATTTTCTAAAATTATTTTGCCATTTCACTCTTTTCATAAAAGCAGTTGTTACAATGATGACTAGAAAGTCTCCTCTCTCACAGTAACCACTGATTTCTAGAAAAAAAAAATATTTTGTGTATTTTCAGTAATTTCAGCAGATGCTGAAAACAGCATTTCAGCGAAGGACTTAAGTCTGTGACAACCAAATACAGAGGTTAAAACCCTGACCTCCTCATCTTTAATAGGGTTTTTTCTCTAGATATGCCTTTTTTTCCACATGTTGGTGAACGTTTTGTAAGGGATGAAGGAAAACTTCTAAATGGAATAAATTAATTATTAATTGGTCTAGCTGATTCAAAACATAAACAGATATAAAACAGAAATATAATTCTATTAGAAAAAAAGTATTTTGCCTATGTCCTAAGCTTTAAGTATTGCCAAATCTGCTAGAAAGGCCAGATGTTACATGGAGCTCACTGTGCTCTTAAAATAGACTCATGTAAACAAAAAACTCAATTAACACAAACTCTTATTTGTTGTTCTTCTAATTCCTGCTTTATAACCACTGGTTTTTTTAACTGTCAGTTCAAAAACTGTTTTCCTGCTGTCACACAAAGAAAGGATCATGTTTTCAAGCATAACACTGGGTATCATCAGATGTTACTGCTATGTCCTAAAGAGTTTCTTATTTAGTTTTTCCATAGCTCTCAAAAGTGTCTTTTGCCAGATTAGTTATTTTGGCAGAATCCACCTAATGATGGCATAGTCTATGACAACAGAAACAAGAAAAGGCCTTGAAAGTTAAATCAGCAGGGATACTCTTTTTCTGGCATTTTTGTTCACAAGTATTCTAATAAGCATGTTTGGGAATACTCCTGGGCAGAGGCTAGTTGGCATGGAACAGTCCACATCGACAATAATAAACTTTCTATGTCTCCACACTGAGATGGCTGTATGCAAAGCCCTATTGGAGATAGGCCCTGTACTTTTTAAATACAAGAGTGTGCCTGGAAATTGTTCAGAAGAGTGGTAGTTGAAGTAGAATAAATATATCTTAGGCAAGGGTTGAGATGTGCCTAATTATATTTCAGTGCTGGGCAGGATTACTGTACCAGTATAGTTACAACTTCTGTGCCTCTGCAAAGAATTTCTCCAACAAAGCAACATTGTTTGAATGTAGGATTTTTTTTTCATGGTCCTGACTGATGTTAGGTATGCTGGCAGAAAATTTTAACATAGAGTTTGTGATATCTAAGAGCAAAGACAGTATATGAAAAACCTACTCTGAAAAAAAAACCACAAAAAAACCCAAAAAAACCCCAACTCAAACAAACAAAAAAAACCCCAACCAAACGAACAAAAAAAAAAAACACCAAAAAAAAACAAAAAAAACAAAACTAAAATACTCACACTGGCGAGATCATAAGTGGTAAAGTGCCTTTTCTATGGATTTTTTTAGCAATGTTTACTTCTCTCATGTACTATCAGAAGTTTTCAGACTAGCAGCATGGGAGGAAGCAGTGTGTGGCAGTATCAGTGATTACAAGAAAAGTGAATCAAGGCCAGGAACTAGCAGACAGTGTGAGAAATTTCCTGCCAAGCAGAGAATCTTGCAGAGCACACTCATAGCTGGCTTCCTACTTACCTAGCACCAGAGGATATCAATGACCAGAACTAATGCAAACTTCATGTATAAGCATGAGAAACACAGTTAACATGGCAGTCAGTGCACTGATGAAACAAACAGAATCTAGAGACCAGTCCTGGTCAAAGAAAAAAACCTGCAGCAGTGACTATGCACTAACGGACATGATCCCCAGCACCAGCTGGTGTAGCCAAATCAAGTCCTTTGATAGCCACTTCTAATAAGGGTCTTCTGATTCTGGGTCCAGATCTCATGCTATAGGAAAAACCCTGGGATTGGGACTTGTTCCTAGGACTGAAAAGAATGGTGGTGAGCTCACCTTCAGGATATGTCTTCTGATACGGATGGATCTCCTTCCCCTGCCATTACAACAGAGGAGAAAGCGAGCATTTATTCATTGCACCTGGGATGACAAACAGGAGGTGAACAAGCAATTGCATAAAAAAACCAGCCTAAACTCCATACAAGTTTATGGAAGAGTATGGCTAACACAAATAATGCTCTGGAATAAAGACAATTATGATTTCTTGTAGCAGAAGAAAGGTTGTCTCCGGATTTGAACAGTTTGTTTGCCTAAGTCAGCTTATGTGATTAAAAGCTTGACACAGTAAACACAAAGGAGCACAGAGGAATAATGACAGATGAAGGACACCTGATAAACTGGAGTTACCTGAGCATCCTGGCCCAGGTCGTCCCAGGGCTGTCACAGGTATCAGCCTATTGTTCAGCTGTGAAAGACATTAACATACATAATGAAAGCTGGGGGCTACCCTCCAGATCAATTCACACACTGAGGGAGGTTACTACCTAAGGAGTGTGCACTTAGAGGTATAGAATCATTTTGATTGGAAGAGACCTTTAAGATTATTGAGTCTGATCATTACCGTAACACTGCCAGGTCATCACTAAACGATGTTCTTAAGCACCTCATCTACACATCTTTTAAATACCTCCGGCCTGTCTACTCCACCACTTCCCTACATTTTACAGCCTGTTCCTTTGCTTGACAACCCTTTTAGGGAAGAATTTTTTCCTAATACCCAAACTAAACCTCCCCTGGCGCAACTTGAGGCCATTTTGTCTTGTCCTGTCACTTGTTACTTGGGAGAATAGACTGAGCCCCCATCTCTCTACAAGCTCCTCTCAGGTAGCTGCAGAGTGTGATAAGGTTTCCTCTCAGCATTCTTTTCTTTGTGCTTCTTTCTCTCTACTTCTTATGCGATGCTGGGATTTTGCCAGGATTTATTATAAGGTGTTTAGAGAAAAGGACCAAAGGCAAGAAAAAGAAAGGCGTAAGGTGGTTTGGGGAGGAGCCATCATGAGAAAACAGAGGTAAAAAAAGGTAAAAGGGGACAGTCACACATAAACAGCTTGCTGAGTTGTATGCTTGTCTGACCATATGAGTTCCATTTGGAAAACTTTCTTGGCTGCATAGATCAGGTCTTTGGATGGGAAACAGTGCCAAAAAGAAGTTACAAATGTTAGCGGTTGGTGATTTTGTTCTGAGTGACAGATATGCACCTGTTTCCTACCGTGATCTGTCACTGGGGGACAGGGAAGTTCACCACTTTCCAAAAATCCACATCTGTGATCTTGGAGACAAAAACTTTTGAGGATCATTCAGTCCCATCACAACAGTCCAGTTATTTGCCCTTTCTGCTCATCCATGTGGGAGTCAGAGATATACACAGAAAAAAAGCCTGAGCAGATCAAAGGTCTCTGTAAGCATGGGTGAGAGTAACAGGTTCCTGAGTGTTTTTTTCTGTAATCCCTCTAAACAAGGAGACATGAATAGGAGTAGACACAGGTGGCAGACTAACACCTGTGTATCCACTGCCACTAAAAAAGTCTTGGCTCCATTGGTAATTGTGCTTCATTTGATGATTAACGAGCAGCATTGGGTAGAGATGAAATACACCTAATAAAGAGTGGGAAGAACATGTTTGTGTCCAAATGCAAAGGCTTTTAACCGTTCACTGGCAGTGAGAGTCTTTTGCTGACCACTTGTGCCATGAAGAAGGATATTATAATCAGTGAGCAGCAGATCAGCCATACTCTTGCCTCCAATCTGAAATCAAACACCAAGGGTCCAAGGTGGCCAGTTACTGGTGGAATGAAAAGGCCCACAAACTCACCCACAACACTGGATACCATGGAGACAGGGACAAATTGACAGAGGACCCAGGCTATTAGTCTGTTGTGGTTTGAGGCTTGGAA
>NW_008582274.1:35566-60952 GCF_000691845.1 Merops nubicus | reverse complement strand
CCCACAATCCCAGCCACCCCCCACCCCAAACCAGTACAATCTGTTTTCTTATTGTGGATCAGCTAAGCTTCTAAATTAAAATCACTGTTGATATAATCACTTTTCAGAGACAATCGGATCAAAATCAATTTCAGGAAAAGAAAATGTATACATCTTGAAGACCGGCATACCAAGACCAATTTTTGAATTAGAAAACACAGTACAGATTTTTGTTGTAGAGAGACATATTATATAGTCCAGATGTATTGACATGAAAACAGATTAAATTGTAAATTATGTTGGTTTCCATCTAGAATGTCTATGAACCACTGGCATTATGACACTTACGGTATGAGATTTTAAATATATATAGAGTATGTATTTTTTTAAAGGGTAGATATGGAAACCTGAGATATAAATCTAGAAGAATTAGTCTTAAATTATTAAGTAAAATCTCAGATATTACAAAGAGTTGTGAAATGCAATAACATATTCAAATTAAGCATATCCAAAGTAATAACTAACAAAAGTCACCAAAGAGACTGTAATTGTACCCATCTAAACAGAACTTCAAAGATCTTAAACATGACTGGATTATGTCTGGTGTGTCCTTGAAATTAAACAAGAAATTCTATCCTTGAAACTATATCTGGCAAAAATCCCAACAATGCAGCATAGGAAGCTCCACAGGTGTAGATTCATACACCAAAATAGGTCATCTATATCAGTATGTGATGCATAAAAACTGTCAACAAAACACACAGTATAAAAAGAAAACATAAATAAATCACACTTAATGCAATATTCGCAAAGGCAGGATGTCTCAGTGTCTTTCTAAAAAAAAATAAAAATAAAAAAATGGTGGCAAATTATTTGCTGATGGTGGAGACTGAGCTATCAGTCTGTCATCTAGGAAAGGAGGATTTGGAATTGGCCTTGTTCCTCTGGAATTGTGATTTTTTTTGTTTTTCCATGAGTATATCAGTTGTGTAGGTGGAGCACAAGGGGAACTTTCATATGTGTTCATATTGTTTGAAAGCCAAAGCTCTAAAGCATTTTAACTGTGAAAATTAGGAGACACCGTGTACCACACACAAGAGTTGGAGGCTGCTCTTGATTTTCACTGGTACCGTGAACGATGAGGCCATCTGCAGCAAATGAAGGAAGGGCATGTCTTGCCATTAATATAGCATATAAACATGATGACTTAGCAGCAAGCCAAGATGGGATTTGTCTGTCTGAATGTACACATCTACAATACAGTCACCCTAAGCTCTCTTTGCTGCTATTGAACATCAGGTCAGCATAAATAAGTTGCATCTAAACCACAATTTATCTATCATAAAGTAAAAGCCTGAAATGCATTAATCATGTATTAGAACAAATTTACTGTGACACTAGCTTATTGTCATCATTTCCATGTAAATGTGTAAAACTGGGTTAGAAGAATCCTCCTTGGCAACAACTGTTGAGACATCTCTTGATTCCTTAGCTTTGCGCCTTCGATAAATTATTTATTGGGCTTTTTCATCCTCTCTTGGATTTACTTTTATTTAAAAGTTGGACATGCATCACTTCTACTCATCAAGAGCACATGCAAAGCTTTGTCGGTTACATTCTTTCCTGGAAAGGTGAGATATGTGGGGAAGTTTATTACTATTTCTTATTGGAACATATTTTCCTAGCTGTGATTTGTCTTCCCTCTTCTGTCACCTTAAAAAGAGAGACTGTGAAAAGTGTTGTTGTTCTACATCCAAGTGACTTGGATATGACAAGATCCCTCCGAGCACTCTCCAGTCACTGCAAGCGGGGATTCTGCCAGCCCTCAGAGCTCGTACAAATGATGCACTACTATCCGAGTACCAAAACCAGCCATCAGTCTTGCAGTAGCCAAAATCTGAGCTGGATACTACAGAACAGAGGAAGAAGAAATATAGCCATCCATAACACTTTTCAGTAGTAATCATGACAGTAATGTATTTTAGAGCTGAAATGCCTTTGTCTTCACCTTCACAGGGGGCAAAAGTTTCTGTCCCGAAACCTTTGTGTTGCAGACCCATATATGCATCTTCTTGATTTAAGTCATTGGTAATTTTACACAAAATATGCACAGTTATTGCTGGCTCTGCCCTCATTTAAAACAATATTTGAGAGCAAAGAAGCTCTTTAAGTCAGAAAGAATGTTTTAAAGAATTTGGATGTGAAGTGAGGATTTGATTGACTTGTGAAATCTATAAAATTAGGATACATATTTCTTTGAAATTAAGATAATATTTCCCTGTTTTACAGAACTCTATCAATAATCAATTGATAGTATAAAATGATGAGAAATTTCATTGGATCCCAATGAATGTCTGGAACTATCCCTTAATTTTAGAGTATTGTTCATAAAATTAAGATCATGCTTGCTAAGTTGCGTCTTTTTTGTTGTTTTTATGAGAGTTTAATTCCAGCAATCATTCCTTACCTGAGGCATAGTTTTATAAAAAATGATTGTTACTCTGATTATTTAGATCAAAATTTACTTTCAGTCAAGATAAGTACCAAGAAGTTTTGTTTAATTTCCTGCCTCTAAGGTGACTGGATAAAAAACAAAACAAAACAAAAACAAACAAACAAACAAAAAAGATTGCACTTAATTTGACAGAAATCAATATAATTGGCAAGCTTTTCTACAGAAGTATCTAATGTTAAACACACGTGCTGCCTAACAGCCTGTGTTTTAAACTGGTCCCAGTCAGGGCAGACATGTAATTTCCCAGGTAAATAGACTATAGTTTTGACACTAGACCTGGTTGTCTAGATTTCCTCTTGATCTTCAAAAGTAGCACCATTTCTAAAAGGCCATAGCTGAATAGAGCAGCCCTGAATGATCTACTACTTTGTATGATCAGAGCAACCACTTCCTAATGGAGCATCTAGGAGAAAAGAAGTACTGGAGAATGGAATATGCGAAAGCATATTGAGTGATGCTTAGTAGATGCATAGGGGAACAGATACAGAGAGACATTTAAAGATGGAGTTGCAGAGCTTGAATTATTCAGTAGAATATAATAGCTGACACTACTCAAGTTCTAAAAGAAAGAGGGTGAAGATGTAGGAGAATAATTATCTTTACTGGACAACTGGAGAGCCTAAGGAGTGAGGTGGCAGTGGGAGAGAAAGAAGAAGAGTAGATGAAAGGGAAGAGGGAAGAGAAGAATGCAATTGCTAAAGCTAGAGAACACCAGGTATTTCTTTAAGAATTTAGCAGTTAGGCAAGAACAAAACAGATTTAGCTAAATAAGTACACTCAAGAAAGAGTCCAATGATACCACTGATTCAATATAATTACTTCTCATTAATTGTGTAGTTTCAAGCTAGTGTTTCAAGATTTGCGTTCTTTGGAAAAAAACATCAAAATATAGTAATGCAATTTAACCATAACTCTAACCCTCTATGCCTTGCTTCTCATGTAGAGAATGGGTTAAAGCCCTTCACTCACAGTGTGCTACTTAAAAGACAGAGGAAAATTTTAGTTTGGAAGGCTACAAAGGAAAAGTGGGGGCCAGGAGTGACATGGGACTTTGCACAAAGCTCTAGGCCTGCAGTAATCTGTGGAGATATTTAAAGAACTAATGACATTTGATGCACTCCAGTGCTTTTCAAAGACAAATCAAATTGCTCTTTAGAAGAATCTTTATGAACCGAGGAGGATTTATTGGTAGAGTGGGTACGATCACAATCAGATATAGTGAAATCCTCACATTTCCCCCTCTCCCTGTGCTTTGTTATGACAATATTGCCAAGTTGAAAATGGAAATACCCCTGTTCTCTACTGAATCTCTCTTTGTCTTCTCCAAGTGGAGAAAATATGTTACGATGCTTTGCAGGTTCACTTTTTACTTGTCTGGCATTCCACTTTTCATGCAGAAATAATGGCCCCATCTTCCCTCTTGCAGTACCAGTTTAGCACTGTGGCTATGAGCTCCCCACCTCCCTGTGCACAGCTACAGAGGTACATTTTTCCTTCATGAGGCCATTGCATTTCCTGTGTTATGTTACAATGTAACAGAAAGCGCCATTAGCAAGCTACCAGGAAATATGCTATGGAGTAAAATTTGAATCAAAACAACCCTCTCTCTGCAACCTTCAACTGTGTTCCAGGTGTTTTTCTTCCTGATTTACTTACAGAATAAAAATATTCCTTCAGGAAATGGCCTGTGATGATCTATACAGTCATATAAATGTCCTGTTGACAGAAACAGCAGCTACAGCTGTTGTGATAAAATACTTGCTGTGGTAACATATCTCAAAGAAATAAGATTATTTAAATGTATTCTTCTCTGTCATTCATGTATGCCATTAACTGCCTGAGAGGAGATTAGATTACAACATATTCTGTGCATTTCTTGATCAAATCAATGGGTTCAAGCAAGGTTTTGTTCAAAGGACTCAAAAATTCCATGTTACGTCATAGCCTTGTAACTGAAACTATTTGCAAAATAGCAGTAATGAATGGAATAGGCCTTTTCTCCCTGACAGTTTTAGAAAATAGCAAAATTGATTGTTTTTTAAACTCTCTTCCATTTTTTTTTCCTTTTTCCTTCCCTTTCCATTTCCTTTTCCTTTCTCTCTCTTTCTCCTTTTTCTTTCCCTCTTCCTCCCTCCTTTCCAAAGACCAATTCTCAGCTTCACAGAAAAAACAAACCAAACCAAACCAAATAAAAACAAAACAAAAAAACTAAACACATCCGTAACAGAAACAAGCGCAGCCCGTGATGTGATACCCTGACTGCTTACTAGAAGGCTGGATAGGGGCCTTGAGGCTACAACTGTTCAGCTGCTGGGAAGTCCAACTGGAGTGAACCCAGGAGGACACATCTGTGAGTGTGTGAATGGAGTGGAGCTGCCCTCCCACACAAAAAGAAAACCATCAGAAGTATGTGCTCTGTATGGGCGGAGAAAAAATTATCTGTTTAGCAGATCACTAAGGAAACTCAGATACAGTATCATTGCCAAGGTACAGAAGACAGTACAGTTTGTCACTGTGACTCAAAATAACTAAAGCAGACATCTTTAAATGATGTTGATAAAACAGGAAAATATTAAAAAAAGGACAAACATGCTTTTAAAAATTATCTATAAAATATAATGCTCCCTTTTTGCATCACTGGCAAATATAATATGAAATATAGGTTATTTCATACCTGTGGTGCATTGAGTTTACAGAAACTGGAAAGAAATGTACATAGAGCATGGTACTAGAAAATGTTCTTCTCACAATTTCAAAACTGTAAGCTATCTATCTATTAAGAGATTCTGTTTCAAGAGGTCTTTTCTTTTTTTGTGACCCCCTGACATTTTAATAGTGTAGAAAACAGCATGTATGGGTGGATGTGTAAATGCAAATTAATTTCCTTTGGAGCTCTGCTTTACCCTTTGTTTTTACTAGCATTTTTCAAACTATCAATATTACAAGGATAAAAATTGCATGTCTACAGCCTTGTAATGGTGCCAAATACAGTCTACAGTCATAGCTTAGTCTCAGGCAGCTACTGTATTAAAACTTGCATGCATAATTGCAGAACAATTATTCCCAGAAACAGCTGTAATATTCTGGGATTTATAGATTGCAGATAGATTGCTGAAAACCATGATATGTGCAATATCATCTCAGACTCAAAACCAAACCAAAAAAACCCAGAGTAAACACAGCAATTATCCATATGTAAGAGGTTGTTGGATTCACTGCAAACTTTTTCCATTAAGACATTTTTGTTCTGTGCCATGTGAGCTAAGAAGATGTTCTTTCATTATTGGAGAGATAGGGATTGATATTTTTCAGGCTACAATTTCACTTTTTTATTTTTTTTCACCCTCAGTGTTATCATGTATTATTTGGTGTAGCACCTTAGTCACAACAAGAGTGTTGAAATGTACAAAGATTTACCCATTTACAAGGTGGCAATAGGAGGCAGCATGTAAACATAGTTTTTATAGAATTCTTTAATGAACTAAAGAAAGATTATTGTGTAAAACTTCCACCAGTAAAAAAAAAAAAAAAAACGTATTGGCCAGTGGTAGGTCTGTTTGTCTGTTCTTGTTAACAGAAGTGCAAACATCCTGAAAAATGTTGTTTTGTACCTTGTGACTGTGTATATTGTGCATTTTATTACTCAGTTCTTTTGGCTGGTAGCTTGAAACAGATGGGACTCCTAGAAAATAAATATTTAACCCAGCAGGCCAGTAGCTAATGTTTGAAATCATGTTTAGTACACGGACATGTACTAAAAAAAGTACAATGGTATTTATGCCATTGATAGTTATACAAATCTTATGTCTGTAACATTCCTACCTATCCTTCCATTTTCATTTGTTCATAATTTTATGAAAATGTGCTCTTTGCAGCTAAGTCTTTCCTTATTTTGTGGATCACAAATATATCCTTTATGAAAGGTTAGAAGGGAAACAAAAAATCTTTTCAGCTGTTTCTAAGAAATATAAAGTTAGAAAACTATGCTCTCCTTTATAAATTTTTTTTTCTACATCCATCAGAAATTATTCCCTTTTGAAATAAAAAAACCCCAGACACCTAAGTGTTTCACTCAGTGAAATGACACTTCTGTTAAAAAAAAAAAAACAAAAAAACACAAGAAACAAAACCCAAAAAGCACAATACATAAAACACACCAAAAACCTAAAGTCATGATTAAATAATAAAGTTTTAAATCTCAGAAATTCTCATGCTGAGCACCTCTGTGGGAATAAATATAAGGACAAGTGTGTTGGCAAGAACAGCTGATATAAAGCAGTTTCACTACAGTGGACCCACAACAAATATGTCAACTTAAGTATTCGGCTTAGCTGAGTCCAAGGGCCTGTTGAGCTTCCTCTCCTTTGATTTTTTTTTTTTTTTTCCCCAGAGAGCATGGGCCTTTACCTTAAGAAAGTGAATTCATGTCCCATACTATCACACTGCTGTATCATTCTGATTTCCATTTTCCCTGGATGTAAGACTTAACCATAGAAAGATCTCCAAGGTCATGTATGAGGCTAGGAACATTGATAGGAGTCAGGGAGCACAGAAGTATAAAAGGAACTGTGGTAGGTTTCTTCCAGCAAAAGGTGGCTACCTAATTCTCCAGCAGTTATCATCTTTTTCCCAACTCATGTGTCAAAAGAAGTGACAGATGAATTGGGGCAATCATTAACACCCTCAGTACCCTCCACAATGGAAAGGTTATCCATGTAGTGAGATGGTCAAACTTTCTGCCTTCAAAATAAAAGCTGGGTGGAAACGCCTAAACATAAGACAAGAGAAATTCCCTAAGCCCTGTTTTTGGAGTATGTCTTGTACTTTGCTCAAATGTTACCACAGTACTGCACACCCTACAAGACTGAAATCTTCACTATATTCTGAACACTGCAATTAAAAAAAAAAAAAAAAAAAAAAAAAAATTGGTTAGCAAGATTGACTTCAGAATTTCTTATCTCATGAGTTTGATGATGCAGCTAGAAGTCAAACTTGGATTACTTGGTTGCAACAGTGGTCCAAAAAAGCATGGGAGGAGGCACGGAATCAGTTTTCTCTCTTGATAACACAAGTTGTGCTGGTTGTAATTCTAATTAATATATCATTGACTGCAGAATAAATTCCTGCATAGTGTTGGTAACCAGCCCAGAGCTACCAACTGATGCCTTCACCACATCTGTCAGAAGAATTTTAAATATAAAAACACCTCCATCTTTTAAATGTACGGCACAGTAGTGGGAAATTGCCTTTGCTGAGTGTAATTTCTACTTGTGTTTTCTTTGCAATAAATAATGAGCTTAGAATGAATGCCTTATGTTTTCCTGTCTGATTCGTATTTTGAATTATTGAATCCATACACCATTACAGGACTTCCATATGCAGTTTACTGTTCAGTTCCGTAAAAGCTCATTTGTTTACTAGTTAGTCGAAACCTGAAAACTTCAATCTACAAAAATATAATGCAATCGACACAAAGAAAATGTGAGAAACAGAATAAAATGAAGGCTGCATGATCGATTGATCAGCCAATCTTGAAAGACAGTGAAAACAAAACTAGTGGTTGTGGGTCTCTGAAGATTCTGCCACTGAATGTTGGAAATGAATGAACAAGTATGGCAGAGGCTTAGATGCGTACAGAGCTCTAGTCATCTACATTAAGAGCAAATCCAGATCAGGGTCATCTATTTTCTCTCTTTTCATGTAATGAAACATGTGACATAGCAATTAAACTATCAGGTTTTTTTTATTAGAGGAAAAAAAAGAAGGGGAAAAAGAGATGAAATTGTTATCAAAATCTAAATCTACACTGGTTAAAACCCCTACAGAAATCTCAAAAAATTCCTGCTTCTTGTTGAAAACTATAAACTGGCATTTATGTCAGTAATAATGGAATTGTGCTGTCTTTACTTCACTTACCACATAGTGCTTCAGTTCTCCAGGGATATACTTCACTGTCAATTCACATTAGGCTGTTAGAGCAAAAGGAGCTTTGCTAACTTTGGGTGGAAAATAATTTTCTACTGTTTTTTCTATGGCTAAAATACACTAAAGAGTTTTGTTTTGAAACACGGCACATTTTTTTTCACGAGTGATTGATATTCTGTGCTATATAACCAGCCAGATACACAACGGGTTCAATTCTCTTTCCTTTTTTGATAGTGTTACATCCTTGAATAGTCTGTAACACATCAGTGTTTCCATGTCTCTTCACATCAGCATCTCATCTCTTGTCATCTCAAGAGAGAACACAATACTTCCAATTATTTGAACGTTAGAGAAGAATAACTCTAAATTCTAAACCCTGCTTGTCAGATTTAAGGTTTCTTGTGAAATCATTTGTTACTATTGAAAATTGCCGAGTGAACTAAATGAAATTAAATTTTGTTGTGATCTCAGTATATTTTAAGGTTTTATGTAGCATTCTCATCATGGATTTGGGATTGTCATAGGTCTCTTATTTATTTTAGCAGTCATTTAGACCTTATAAATATAATAATCATAACAGGACATGATTCACAACTGTAGGGCTCATAAATTAAGATAACTTATTTATGAAACATTTAAAGGATATCCGCTTCTTTAAATCACTGCACCAAGTTTAATTTACTGTTCACTTTTCTCTATTTTCACAAAGAACTAATTTCATGGGGATGAGGCATTTTTGGATGAATAAATTAACACTAAGTACTTGCTTCTAGGGAAATTAACAATTTTTCACTTGCAGGGAATAATTCAAACTGTATCCTTCCTAGGCAATCACATATATTAGAAGTACATCCTAAATCTACTGTATGTAGTTCTACCTTAAGTTTTGAATGGAAACAAGCAATCAATTTTTATATTTGTAGATTTTTGGTCTCATGAATTGCTTTAGAGAGAATTTATTGTGCAGTATGTGAAATGAAGCTTGCTTTACCAATATGCTAAAAGTAAACCTGAATAAATTATTCATTGTCAAAATATTTAGTTGCAAATGTAGCTCTTTTCTTATTAATTAATCACAGACATACTCATCATCATTTGTAAAATATATGAACTAGACCTAATCCACATTTTGTCATCCCAGTAATGGGTTGATGTACTAAAACAGAGAAATATCTTTATAGTAGCATAGGGTTACAGAATTATTTAAAGGAAGAGTTATTTTTGTTAATTAACACTTTCTAAATAATGCTTTTAGACTTATCAGTTCTTTGCAAACTGCTTAATAACAATACCTGCAAATAAATGCTTTTGGTTCATGCAGCTTTGACTCCATACTTTCATCTTATTGTTTTTGGTTTTTTATATAAGACTTTTTAAATTTAAAAAGAAACCATTAGGTCCAATGAGGAATTTTTGAATTAAATTTTGCATGGATAGACTTTATTACTGTTTAACCCTAGGATACAGGGCTTTTTCTCAACTACAGAGGCAGTTCTATATGCATAATGGCCTTTACAATTTTAAAGAGCAATCAGAACTTCAACTCTTTCTTTTTCTTTGCAGGAATATGTGTGAGCTGTTTTTTATACTGTATACAGTTAAAAAGTGAGAGACACAAAGAGACTGAAAACAGAGAAAAAGATTGTGTAGTCTGTTATTTACTGTCTGTTGGCATGTTTCATATATAATCTCAGCAGTTGTATCTCAGATACTTAGCTGTCAACACTGTAATGAAATATTCAGTAGATCAAATTCTGTCTCCACCTTAGCACACATGTAAGCAAGGATTAAATCTACATCAGTTTTACTTGCAAATACATGGGTGTTTCCTCTCTTGCACTTATTATTACCACGCTAACATGAAAGCTATTTGAATTAAAGAATTTGATGTTGTAGGAGGTATTGGACATAAAATAAAACTGATTCTTTCTAATCTGTAGACTTTTCCACAAGGACTATTCAGGAACCAGTAAATATTTAGACTGGTTCATGCATTGGTTTTTGACTCAAGTCTCATCCTGCATCTGTTGATGGTATGATGAAGTTCCGAGTAGTATATGCACATAGGACTATACAATCAATTCTTCTTTTACCCTTTTGAGGGACAAGAAATGTGTCTGTAGAAGCTTGTCAGGAAGTCCAGCATGTGTCATTTATTCTGTGGGGAACGAAGAAGGGACTGGCAGGCCTATATAGCTCCTTCCCCTCTGCTGAATGTAAGGCATTAGCAACTTCACAACTCTACATTTCCTCTACATTCCCTCTACATTCCAACTTGACTTTGTGCACTATCAAGATGCGTATTCACGTGAAGGGAGGAATATTGGCAGCATCTCTGCCTGTATTTCTCAGGAGTAAAGAACTTATTTTGGAAGAGAGAAAAAAGTATGGACTAATAATGGCATTGTTAAAGCAAAATGCCTGAGGGTAATTTAGAACCTAACAGTTGTTCTCTACAAAAGAAAGAATGTGAACTTTTATTGTTTGCATTAGAGTATCAACAGCTACACCTTCTGAATATGGAGGGTGTAAGTACACACTAGACACATAGTTTGAATTACTGATAGTTTGGTCTGTAAAGAGCTGAAGAACAAAGAAACACACTGAGAGTCTGTCTGAATCATGTTCAAATTAAAACACTCCCTGTGCTTGACCCTAGAGATTTATACTTGTGTTCTTGAGTTTATCCCAATCTTTGGCAACATTCCTAATTTCTGAGTAATACCACTGCAAAAACCTTGATCGTCTTGCTTTCATGCAGTAAGGTTAGTCAATAATTCATGAAGGGGATTATTTATTGCAAAAGCAAAATTGTTTTTTCCCAGGACTCAATTTTAACCCCAGAAATGTATGAGATTAGAGATTAACTAAACCAATGCAAAACCACATAGCTTTTTATGCTCTTAGTATTGTCTTTGTAATTAAAATACTCCATACTAGCATAAGCTAATGTTTTGGAAGTACAAAGGCACTTAAATAGAAGTTTTCTTTTCAAGAGCACTGAGCACTCACAATATAGTGGCATTATGGGAAATGACAGCTCCATACTGTTGTAATGAAGACTGCTGAATTCAGAACTCATGTTTGAACAACCTGTTCCTCAGCATCCAGAAGCTAAATTGAATTAAAGGAGTCCCTTCAGCAAAAGAAGCCTCTTGCAGGTCTCACAGGGGGCTTTCAAAGTTGCTGTTTCTGTAACAACATAAAACTCCCCAACTTTTTATCCTCACAGATGAAGGGGAGTTCTGAAAGGAAGATGGAGGTCAGTGGTGGCACTTTTTGCATTTAGGGCCACCCGTTATAAACTTCTGCTTCCACTGGGAATTTAAGCAAGTTGATATTTCCTACAGAAAAGCAAAACATCCCAAACCTCCCTGCGCCATTTTCTCCTCTTCAGTTTGCTCTAACCATTGATAAGAGGAATGGAAATCACAGAGAAGGTATTTAAAAAAAATCATCCTTCACGTCAAATACCTGTTTCATCTGCCTCAGAACAGGAGTTTGAATTTAAGTTTCATATTCTCTTGCCTAGCAGTTTAATCCATAGAGTATGAACTGTATGATACTTCTGAAGTGTCTCCTGTTGGATTTTTTTTTAACACCACATATTAGATTAAATATTAATTTGTACAAGAATTAGAATATTTCATCTTGCCAATGACTTAACCTTACATTATATAGTTACATATTTTTTTCCACTTCTGGTTACCACACTTCCCTTGTCTCCTCATTTTACCAGTCAGTAATTATTTATTATTTCATATCATTCTAAAGTCAAGGGGGTTTTGAAGGAAGAAGTGCATGATATGAGTCACTTAAAGCACTTCTTACTTAAGTCTGTCTGTGGATCTAGCTCCAGATAACTGCTTTTCCAGGTACATATCATGCTTGAGAGGAAATTTTGACAGACTGCAATTTCTTTCTGAATGTGTTTTGTAAAGTAAGTAAAAAGAGTTTTGTTTTTTTCTTAGTGACATATTTCATATGTAGTTGCACTATTGTTCATAATAAATAACAATAAAAATATTGTAATTGTATGCAAAGTTTCAAGATAGCAGAATAAAGAATATCAGAAACAGATACCATTGAAATAGGCAGTAGATTATCATTCTTTTGAGAGGTGTCTTACTACCCATTCAGCAATGGCATCTGACAAATAAGGTGGTGTTTTGAATGAAAAGATGATCTAGCAGATTATTTGAAATCAGCTTTGAAGTCTGAAATAAAATCCTTCTGATGTCAATTAAAAGATGATCAACACCTCAGAGTTTTATGGTTTAAGGTCTCAAAAGGTGCCACTTTTCACTATTATTTGGTCAATGTTTCTTTTCAGAAAAAAAAATAGAAAATTTATCTTTCTATTGTTATTTACTGTAAAAATAGAGCCATCATTCACTTTACTTTTAGGGAAATTTTCCTAGACCATCTCTGCTGTCACTATTAAGCAACACTTCAGGTTGTGTAAATAGTTGACCTCAAAACTGAGAAAGCCCAATTTATCATTGAAAGTAACAGTAATCTTCTTCCATAAGCTCAAAACCCTGAAACCTGTTTCTAGAGCAAAAGTTTAAAAGGTGCATCTAATGTCTAAAAGAGCAAACATCTTAGAATTCAAAACTCCCTGAAGTCCAGCTAAGGCTTTAAGTAGTCCCTATTGTAAGGAAACTATATCTAAAAAGTCCAAGGGCTGCTATTTTGTCATCTGCCTTCAGGAAGCTGCGAGAGTGACTGTCAGGATTCTCTGGAAGTTTGTCCAAAAGAAGACGTTCTAGCTTCTGTTTTTGATAAACAGAGCTTTTTTGTTTATGTTTTTTGGTTTTTTTTTTTTAAAAAAAAGGCCTTGTCTTAGAGAATTTCTGTCTTGCAAAAACATTGGTGTATAACTTTGTTAACTTTCTCCATCCAATTAATTCAGACTGAAAACATGCATACATGCCATCGCCATCTATTGCTCTCCAGTGAGGGTCTAGTTAAGTTTCAGACCTAGTGTTTAGAGATCTAGTTAAGAAACCTAGTTAAGAAATAATGCAAAACAAAAATAAAGCAAACAATACTGGTTTCCCAAATTAAGCAAACAAACATGTAAATCCCATATGCTGCAGTACTGCTTTTCTGAAGATTTAATTGCTTAGCTCACTTTCATCTTCTTCAGCATGGACACTCTCCATGACTGGAATATAATTTCAAGTATGCTCCAGATCAAGAGACCCACTGCACCAAGTGTGGTATCTAACACAGATGAACTCAGTCCTCAAGGAGGGGTGGGAGCAAAAGACACAGAAGCTGCAGCTTTCTTGGCATACACAGGCACATGAAGTTAATGCACCAAAAATTTGGAATGGAAAATTTGAGCTTTTGTCTGGAAAAGCGGTATTATCTAAATTTCCTGTATCTCATGTTTGAAAACAGTTAACAGACTTATAGAAAAATGCTAAATAGACTTATTTCCATCAACACATTCTACACCAATAACAATTCCAGTCCAATTTGTGGATCTGGAAGTGAATAGGAGCTGTCTAACTCTGGGATTTGAAAGTTTTATATGCGGTGTACAGTGGATGTTATTTAGACAATTCCACAAAGTATATGTTTATTTCACATTGAATATTAGAAGTTTCTTTATTGTGTTTCCATGAAATTCAATGTTACTGTGATGATTTGAGTCCAGACATGTATGTATATAGCTAAAAACTAGTATCAAAATCAGCTAAGAAATCTAAATCAAATTAAACCTCTTTTCTGAACATTCACTTTTGTAGAATCATAGAATCACTGTGGTTGGAAAGGACCTCCAGGATCATCAAGTCCAACCTTCTTCCCAACATTTCCCTAACCACTAGACCAGGGCCTCAAGTGCCACGTCCACTCGTGAACACCTCCAGGGATGATGACACCACTACCTCCCTGGGCAGCCCATTCCCGTGTCTAACCAATCTCTCAGTGAAGAAATTCTTCCTAATATCAAAATCTTTCCTGGCACAACTTGAAGCCATTTCCCCTTGTTCTACCATCAGTAATTTTGGAGACCAACACCAGCCTCACTACAACCTCCTTTTAGGTAATTGTAGAGAGCAATAAGCTCTCCTCACAGTTTTCTCTTCTCTAGGCTAAACAACCCCAGTTCCCTCAGCCAGTCTCCATAAGTCATGTTTTCCAGCCTTCACATCAGACTCGTTGCCCTTCTCTGGACCCGCTCCAACACCTCAATGTAATTCTTGTACTGTGGTGCCCAAAACTGGACCCAGACTCAAGGTGCTGTCTCACCAGTGCCAAGTACAGGGGGATGATCGTCTCCCTACTCCTGCTGGTCACACCATTTTTAACACAGGCCAGGATGCCATCAGCCTTCTTGGCCACCTGGGCACACTGCTGGCTCATGTTCAGTTGTCTGTCCACCAACACCCCCAAGTCCTTTTCCACCAGACAGCAGGCAGCTTTCCAGCCACTCCTCCCCAAGCCTGGAGCGTTGCCTGGGGTTGGTGTGACCCAAGTGCAGGACCTGGCACTTGGCTTTGTTAAACCTCATACAGCTGACCTCAGCCCATTGCTCCAGCCTGTCCAGATCCTTCTGCAGAGCCTTCCTACCCTCAAGCAGATCAACACTCCCACTTAATTTTGTGTCATCTGCAAATTTACTAAGGGTGCATTCAGTCCTCTCATCCAGGTCATTGATAAAGATATTAAACAAGACCAGTCCCAAAACCGAGCCCTGAGGGACACCGTTCATGACTGGTCACCAACTGGATTTAACTCCATTCACCACAACTCTCTGGGCTCGGCCATCCAGCCAGTTTTTAACCCATCAGAGAGTTCACCTGTCTAAGCCATGAGCCGACAGTTTCTCCAGTAGAATGCTGTAGGAAATGGTGTCAAAGGCCTTACTGAAATCCAGGTAGACAACATCCACCACTTTTCCCTCATCCACTAGATGGGTCACCTGATCATAGAACGAGATCAAGTTGGTCAAACAGGACTTGCCCTTCATGAACCCATGTTGGCTGGAACTGATCCCCCTGTTATCCCGCACTTGCTGCATGATCTCCCCCAAGATGAACTGTTCCATAATATTCCCCAGCACTGAGGTCAGGCTAACAGGACTGTAGTTCCCCAGATCGTCCTTCCTGTCCTTCCGGTAGATGTGTGGCACGTTGGCAAGTCTCCAGCCATCTGGGACCTCCCCATTAACCAGGACTGCTTGTAAATGAGGGAGAGAGGCTTGGTGAGTTCCTCCGCCAGCTCCCTCGGCACTCTCAGGTGGATCTCACCCAGCCTCATTTTATCCTTTCTTGTAAAAGGCGGCACAAATCTATACCAGCAATCTATTTGTTTCCCATTTTATTACTGTTTGATCTGTAAGTATGTGCTCATAGTAGGTCTAAATTTCCCTGATTTGAAGAAGAAAATATAATCTATTACATTGTTGTTTACATAACAGAAGAAAGTACTTGGAAAACTACAAGAATTTCCTAATTAAATTGCAGCAATTTATATCTTGTGAAATTGCATAAGTTCAAAACAGGATTTAAAAGGTCTAAGAATTATTGAAAACATTTCCTCAAATGAGTCTGCAGTTAGTTTTGAGAAAGTTTGCCTAGAATAAAAAAGATAGAAATTTCCCAATATAAGACATGTAAATCTAGAGAAAAGAAGATGTTTTTTATTTTTTTTTTTCATATGGAAATGGTTTCTTATGAAAAATTTTTAGCCTTGAAATTATTAGGTGACACAACTATTTACCAAAAACATTTATACGCACCAGAATTTTTTCATCATTACCAAGTAGTTATTGCCAACAAGTTAAATAGCAGCTTTTTTTTTTTTTTTTTTTTGTGCTTCCAGTTATTTGCCTCTTCTCCTGAAATTACACAGAGCTGTTACTTACCTCGTGGAAAGGTGACAAAGGTGAACAGCTTACTCCAAATCCAAGGACTTGTACTTGAATCCGACAGGGAAGTGTTGCTACTGACCAAGAATAAAGGATCGAAGGAGGCCAAGGAACAAGGAAAGGCAGATGGTCCATGGCAGAGTATATTGCCTCAGTTCTGATGTCACATACAAGTTACTTTATCACTTAATTCCATTTATGTTGCATTACGTCATGTTTTCACTGACCTCAGTGGTTGACTGACACCTATAAATCAAAGAACTGAACATCCTAACCTTCCATTTGAGCACTTTGTACTTAAAATCACCAACATTATAATCAATTAATACTTACTGTGTTCCTGAAGTAGTTTATCACCTCTCCAAAGGCAACATCTTTAATGGAGAAACACAGCTCAAATCTTCATAAAATTATTTTCAAAATCAATTCAGAATCACAAAATTGGTATCTGAAGAATGTTCCTTTCAATTTTAGCCATCTAAATGTTATTTTTCTAAGTCTAAATGAATCACTTCATCTCCAGTGTAGTCAATGGAAAACTCCAGAGTGCCATAGATGACATTGTAAAGTAGGTCTCTGAATTGCTGGGATCAATCATATTCTGAAGACAACTTTCAGTTGGCTAAAATTAATGAGAAGAATGAATCAGTTTGCAAATCCAGGTTCTCATGTCTTCTGTTTAATGTAGCAAGATAAACCAAACCTGAATTGAGTCACCTGACTAATGCCCAGTTCATTTACACTTATATCTGGACTCTTAATGCTGAGCCTGTATAGACAGTGGAGATTTGAGCATGGTGAAGACAATAGTCATCAAAGTCCAGGGTGCTATTTAGTTCATTCTAAATATGCAGATAAAGTAGGTCAAATTGATCAGGGCCTCAAAGTACCTATGTCTCTCTGGTAGTTAAAAGGAGAGTCTGGGGAGCAGAAGTTAGCAACTTCCAAAACAGCAAAAACCGACATGCACTGATATTGCCTAGCAATTTGTCTTGAAATCTTTGTTCAGACCTTACATGCCCTGAATTCCTTCTGGGTCTCCCATATATCACTCCTTTTTTTCATGTTCAGCCTAGTTAAGATAATTAAATAAGATGTGGAATCTATGTTGGCTAAGCATGCCTGGACTCAAACACTGAAAAAGCTAAAGTTAAGAAACATTTTCCCCTTTTACTTTTAGTACTAAAATAATTTTAAATACCAAATGACAGACAATATAAACACCAAAGAAAATAATGGAGAGTACTCCAAGGATAAATCCACAGCACATAGATATTCCTTCTTGTAACTCTGTTTGCTACTCAAGTTTTTCTGCAGTTAAACATTGTTAGTGCACTGAGAAAGACTGAGCGAATCACGATTTGTATAGGATGTAGAGAAGAAACATTCAACATTGTTCAGATAAATATTTATTTAACTGTTCAAAATTCCTTGAAGAGGAATACTTCCAGAGAAAATGCAATGGCCAATGACGTTTTTTTACAATTGTCAAATGTTCATTTACGTATTCTGAAAGCAAGAGAGATCTATTTTTTAAAGCTGCTGATCATATTTTGGAGCAATGGTATTGAATGATGGTGCCCAGAAGTCCTCCCTTCAGGCACCCAGTTCTGACCTGGTAGAATTTGTGCTAAGGAGATTGTTTTGCATGGTGTTGGAAAGCAAACATGCGTAAGTAGCAGATGTGGATATTTACATTTGCAATGCCTTTCTGTCTGAGTAGTGATAGTTCTGATAGATATTTTGACATGACATGCTGACAGAAAACAGGAAAACAGACATGCTAGGGATGAGCTGGAAGACCACTGAAGTAATTTAAACAGATAAAGACTGTCAAAAGCAATAACATGAATATACTGATCTCTATTACAGGTGTCACAAGGCAGTCAAAAGAGATTGTGTGACAGATATCCGAAATAAACTACTTATGGCACTGTATCAGGAGATACAACCACAACAGCAGCCTTCCAAATGCCCAAAAATTTTGCAGGGCTGACCAGCTGCAATAGTATGAGATGATCTATATGTGAGTTTTCTATCTTTTGTGCTGCATCCACTTATAATTTTGCTTTAGTCCTCTTCAATCTGTGTGAAAATGAGAACAATTTTGGATATTTTTTAAAGTCAATAAATATCTTAAAAAAATACTTGAGAATGTAGAATTCAGAAAATCAAGAAAACTCTTCCAGTGTTACTTAAGCTAAATTGTTACTAACTAACAATATTTTCTGAGTTATTTGATGATATTTTTTTTCTTTTCTTTATTTAGTTTGCCTTCTGTAAAAGGCTACAATGTGAAAAAGGTAAGCTATTTGTAAAAACAAGGTTGGGAGAGAATGCAACACAGTAACCGAAACTCAAAACTGACAAACACATGGAAAACTGCAAAATATGCCATATTAAAGAAGTTCTTGACAGTGCAAAGCAGACTTATGTACCTAAGATCCATTAATACTCAGTGAGAATTGGATAAATGACTGTTCTTGCTACCTTTGAAAATGTTCCTATGATCAATTCTTAAAGGAATTTGCACTCTGATGCATATTTTACTATAAAAAGCAATGTACTATGTACTAATGTCTCGCATCTTCTTTGCAATTATTTCATATATTTGAAGAGTTTTTCCTGTTCTGATCAACCTTGCAATAAATTAAATTGAGTTGTTCTTAAGCAATCAATTTATTACTTGGATTTTACTGCAGGTCAAATGTAGTCTACAGATATTTAGTGTAAATATGCACCTGTGCACCTGAAAATGACAAAAACAGCAAACAAAGATAAAGAAAGAAGATTACAAAGTTCCATAGAAATGTGTACACCAACATCCTAGAAAACTGTGGCAATGAGAACTTTTAAATGTTTTAATATGCGGATAAAATGTAAAACAAGCGGAAAAACTCTAATTGTCTTCAGAGAGCCAGGATTCATCTTGTTTATTTCCTAATCAGTTATTAAAGAACATACTCAAATAATTTAACATAGACTAGCTTTGATACTATATCTATCTTATCTGGTCCTTCATTTGGAAAGAGAATCAAACACATTTGACCCAAATAACTGAAATGTCATTTAGGCATCCTTTAGCCAAGATTATATTCATGGCATGGTATGATCACAGAATTAAAAAATTCCAAAATCCTCTTAAAATATTATCAGAGTAATCAATTGGTTTGTTTTTCCAGGAGACTGGCTCTTTTCAGTGTAGTTCACAGATGACAGAGACAGTGTTAGTACACTGTGTTAATGAACCTAATGGAGAAGATGCCAGTCATTAACTATCAAGTGGAACAGGCACACACGTAAACCAAAATCATAAAATTGTAGAAAATGGGATTGGGTCACCAGTATGTAAAAAACTACTATTACTTTCTTTTTATTGCATTGTTTTGGCTGATTTTTATCAGCTTTTTATCAGCTGAGGATTGAGCCCAGCAACAGCAGCAGGCATACATAAAAAACAGTAAATCAAAGAAAGCAAGGGAACAGATTTTTATAAAAGATTATGATATTCTATTTGAATATTTCATAAATCCTGCTAAGAAACCTCCCATGTAATTCTAGTCTATGATCAATAAAAAGAATATGACATAAAAAGTATTACCAGAGATGATGAAAATGCAATTTCTGTCTTAGTAGATGGATGAGAAAACTTATTATTTTGTCCTTAATTTTTAAAAAGTCACAATGGCATGCTAATAAATTGGTATGGTCTTCGAAGGATACTCAGAAACTCATCTGCAGCAGTTCATAAATCTCCCAAGTGTTTTGGAATTACCAATGCCTTCGGGACACAGAAACACAAACTGCTAGTTCAATGTCAGCTCCACAAAAACGACGAATGTTTAAACAAATAATGAGATAAAAAGTAATGCATAATTAAAAGGTTTCTTCAGAAGAAGTCTGCGTTATATTTATTTTAAGGGTGGCAGAGAAATACATTTGCACCTGTGTATGCTCCAAAGGTGTCATTTTCACAAGTCTTTAAGTCTTACTGCACAAATAGGGCCTAAGCACATAATACATTATTAAAAGGGTTATACACTTCAAAGAGAATAAAACAACATGAAAATAAATCTGATATTTAATTTTAATCATATAACTGAATTTCTAGGATATTAGTCTGAAAAAAGAGATTTAAACAAAGGATGAAGCAACACAAGTCAATATTTCATGTTTTGTTTTGAAATTATATTTACAAACAGTCTATTAACAAAAGATTATTTTGCATCAATGTGATTGTCCTTATTTAAATGGTGGCAAAGGTTAAGATCTCTTCTCTGCTTTGCAGTGTCTCTGGTGAACATACTAATCTGAAATTGGTCCATATTGGTATTGCAGCAACAATATTTAGCTCTCCCAGGAAACCCAAACATATTTTAACAAGCTCAATAGTTTAAGGGATGTGGAATATTTGCCGTAATAGACATCAGGCTCAGAATAAGCTCCCTCTCTAATGTAAAACATCAGGCAACAGAAACTAGTTTCTGTACAGTCATGGGTCTTTCTGATTTGAGTATATCACTAGAATACTCTGTAGATTTCTTCAAAATATGACATATGAACCACATGACTAAAAGTAGCTTGAAGTACTCACTGTGAATCTTAGATTAGGAAACTAGTCCCTTAGTTACTTTAAATGGAAAACTTTCTCTTGTTCAGCCTACAGATGCAGAAAGGTGACATATGTATGCCAGCAAGTAGCACACTACACCAAGAGCAGTTCTAGAGAGCTAAACACTTCTTACTGTCACCCCAAAATACAGACTACCTGCATTTTAGGGTTGCAGTTCAGATTACCTCTGGTCTGGTTCTACAAGCTACAGGCCTATTATGAGGTAGAAATCGTTAGAAGTCCCTCTGGAGAGCCTCTCCTGGTTTAGGTTAGAGTTTGGTCCCTGAGCTGTAAGAATTTCTCCATGATAAAAACACAAGAATGGTAAGACTAGTCAACAGGAAAATTCCTTACAGCAGTATATGCCCAACCCGAATTGACATTCCTGTGTGAACACCAGAGTCAGCAACCCTAAGAAATGGCTTATTCTACCTGGGACTGAAGATGGTGTTTCTGCTCTAATTAAGGGACATCAAGGTCCTTAAATTTAAGTGTGGTGATTCTGGTCTAATAGATCTCATACATTCTGGAAAAACTTCAGACGTGTTTATTCGGCTCATCCATGAGCCACACCATGCCCATCATGAGCTGTTGTGACAAATCCTGTTGTTTTGGTTTCTTTTTGGTGAAAGAAGACATATCTGAATTTGGACTCCCTGAAACTTAGTGAAAGACATACACACCCTTTGTTCTACCTTGCCTTTTTAAGTATTCATTTCAATGATAAACAGAGTTGGCAACGCCAATGTACAAATAATTGTAGATACTATTTTTTGGGTTTACCATGTGAGATTCTGTGGAGTGTAACAAGATAGTTAGGAAATTTCATTCACATAGTTAAATATATTAATGTACAGCTGTCTGCATCAAATCAAGGTAATTTATCAGCACAGAAAAGAAGTGAAAGACTTTAGTAGGAACTTGAATGAAGATCAGTGGCTTTTTTTTTTTTTTTCTCTTCCTGTATTCATCCACACAGATGACTCACCAGTCATTAATACTCCATTTGCTTTGACTAGGAAGCTTATGGAAGATTACAGATGTCTCTGTCTGTGGAAGGAAACCTTAAGAAGATGTGGTTATGTGCATCTCATTAATAAACATACATGACAAAGTTATTGAAGCATCTGAATTGACCATTGTGTACTGGACCCGTAAGAGTCTGATCATCTGCTCTTCTGCACTGCAGTGTGTCACCAAATGGCATTACCTCTTAATGTAATTAAAATGCTATAAAAAGAACATTCTCAGTTTTTAAAATTAAATCCTGTGTTTTAATTAAAAGTGGTTTCCGAGAGGCCTCAGCTGACACTGGCAAAATCTGTAAGTGTTCCATACTGTTCTGTACTTACTAAAACATATAGATTCACACTCTAAGAAGTCTGGCATACAAGGTGGCCAAATTATTCTACCAATAAAAAAAGGTGATACTCAATGAATATACATTTAATCAAGTATAATGTTTTAATTTTTTTCATTCAATCTATAAGTAATACATCTGATAACTGTGGTAAATGCCAGTAACACATTACTATGAGACATTTTGACTGGTGCTGCTGGGTTAAGAAAAGATCCAGTGAGATTCATATTTCTTGGCTGGGAATGTCCAACTCACATATTAAAATAATTAGATAAATAGCTCCTGTTAGAATATACAAGCTTAGACTAGAATGCCTAACATAATTTAAGTAATCCATAAGTTAGGGATTTAGTTCAAGAGAAGATGCAGGGTTCCTTTCCAGTCAGGAATAACCAGCCCAGAGGCGATTCATCCACCAGCTCCAGATACCACCACCTGAGGAAGGATCAGCCACCCACATTCTGGCAGCATCTCTGGCTCAGCTGGCTATAGAGGGAGCTAGACAACCAAATTAGGTGAAACATCCACAGCACACAGCTAAATTTTAGTTGAAGGAGACCCCACACATCTTCTGCTGACCACTTGCCTGACATAGAATGATATCATCATTAGCAGGCAGACCAGCAGCCAAACTCCTCCCTCCAGTCCTACATCATGCTCCAGAGATCCAAAGTGCCAGACAACCAGAGGGAGGAACAAGTCATTGCACTCACCCACAGCATATTGTGTGAAGAAGGGTGCGAGCTGACTCAGAAACCATGTCATGGGAGATGGAATCAGCCAGACGATGAGTCCAGTTATGTGGTATTTTCCCAGAGAGAGACTCATGATCTTGCTCCACCATCCTGGGAACCCCACTTGCCATGAAGAATCAGGAAGCTCTTTCAATAACCAAACCTTCCAGACAGCACATCCACTGTAAAAACAAACCTCCCAAGCCCCCTAGAAGCAGTCAGCTCTTACAGAGGTGGCTTCTTGCCTCACCTCCAAGTTAATGCCAAAGGCAGAGGTAGCTGGTGGTGATCTCCTAATCAGTTCCCACCCAAAGCCGGACAGACCCTGGGTGAAAAGAAATCAGGAGGGTCTTTCTTGCCTGGTTGTGGTCATCATCCATATGCCAACCCTCATTCAGGGCTGGGGGTTTAAGCCCCAGCACTTCAATGTGGCACCCAGAGAATCAGGCACTTCTGAAAAGTGTCACACAAAACCTAAACAACACTCTTAATGCTGGTTTGGGGAAGGCACAATTGGTGTAGAAGACTGTCTGAACAACTTTTCACCCTGATGTTCTCACAAGTTAAGGTTTAGATATCCCTGTTCTTCCCAGAAGAATAGGCCTTTGCCAGATTCATAGCTTCTGGTAACGAGAAGCGCTGTGCTGCCCAAATCTGGCTGGAAGAGGTGTTCCTGTCGCTTTCTTTGGGGAAGTAGTTCACTTTTAAAAAGGCAGCTGGACTGATTCTTCCTTGACTTGAGCCTGTTTATATCCTCATCTTCCTGGTGGAGAAAAATTAGAAGAGGAGGAGCCCTCCACATGTCCTGATAGGACTACAGAGTGGAAAATAGAAGAGATTTTTACCAGAGAGAGTGAACTAAGAGAGAGTGAACTAGATTAGCTGTTTAGGTAGTCACTTTTTAAAATTTTTGCTTGTTTTCCCACTCTCTCTGTCTCTGTCCTCTCCCCACCCTCCCTGTTTTTATCTGTTGATTGTCTCATGTAAAACTGAGTGTAAATACAACACAAAGTAAAGCAAATTTTATGGTGTGGTCTGGTACTCAGATGTCTCTTGAATGGATAACTTAAGTGCTAAGCTTAGGTTCCCAAAATGGGAATGATGTATCTGTTCCTTTTGCGATTTAGGACCCAGTGTACTTTATTGTGGTATTTCCATTTGGTTAATCCTTGTCTTTTTGCACTTAAATAAAAATAAACCTCTTCCTAGTTTGCCTGCAAAAGGTATCAGTGGTGTGTAAAGCTCATCTTTTTCCCACTTATATTCACTTGTCAGATTACATCTGGAATGTTTATGCCACTCTGCATACCTTCTGTGAATTTGCATTTCATTTCTTTTTTTTTTTTCACAGTGCTATATTACAATTCCATTCCATGGAAAGGTCTGTCCATAATTGTTATCACTATTGTTCTAATTTTTAAACTATATTAATAGATTTTAAGGTTAAGAGACTGTCATTATCTGATTTTCTACTTAACACAGGCCAAAGAATTGCAAAGGTCTGGGCAATGTCTATCACTATAGAGCTTAATATTTTAAGCAGATGTGTTGATTTATATCTTATTTTTAAAGGCTTGAAAATATATCAGAGACTCTAGAAATGTATTTTTGAATGGAGACTTAGCCTTTCACTTCCACGTCAAGATCAAGTGTCAAGGTCCAGATGATAATTTCATGCCAAGTGAGAATTCTTTTTTCTTGCAAACCAAGATAGTCTAGAAACACTGACCTCAACCTTAGACTTTGAAACTAGACATATTTTAAGGCACTTTCTCTACTGAAGTGAAATAATGCAGAGCTTAAGTTATTCTCATCATTGATGTCATAGTCTTTGATCATGTAATATTAGGACAAAGGTTTAGAAAATACCTTGGACATCATAATATTTTAAGTTTAAAGTCATACATAGAGAAACAGCTTAAGAAAAATGACAGTATACTTAAATACCTGAACTCCTTTAAAGGACACAGATATCAAAATATTGAAGCAATACCAAAACCTTATGCCAAAGGAGTTTTTTAGTAAGATATACTGAATGTCATTAATGACCATTCTCTACCAGATTGCATATTGTATTCCTTATACTCTATTTGTAAGAAAATTCAGCATGATGAACAAACACATCACCAACATAGCAATACAGATCTGAAACTGATTTCAAATGCACTGGTTTTATACTAATGTTTCTTTAGATTTAAAGTTAGTGTGGTAACTGTAAAATGTAACTGCAGTCAAAATGAGATCCATGTACATCTGTATTTATGTCTCTCTCATCTCGCTACAACAAGCAGCCTACTTGTGCATGCGAAGCAGGTGGATATAAATAGATAAGCTTTCAAAAACAACTGTTTCATTAGCAAGGGATGGATTGAGTAG